>NW_025999894.1:4800610-4830923 GCF_001458135.2 Marmota marmota marmota | reverse complement strand
TTTTTTTTTTTTTTTTTTTTTTTTTTTGTATGGTTTTGAAGTTTTTTCCAAGGTGGGAGGGTAAATCACATGCCCTTTTTCTGCACTATGGCTGGAAGTGAAATTGTTTTATTCTTTCTCTAAATAGTTCAGTAAATGTGTGCTCCAGAAAAGTATGCTGAGGTCTCCTGGACAAATAAGCCGTCCTAATTAGTGTATCAATTTGCCAGTTGAAGATTCACAGATGTATGAGATAAAAGAAAAAGAAAACCCAAGATATTGGGTCCAACTAGGACTAGATATTTATTTTATCATTTTTAGCTGAGAAGATGAACAGTCAGAGCAAGAAGGGGAGAATTAAAATATCCTTAATTTACCTTCCTTAGTGTATATGTCATTTGGTGAATGTTCTTCAGACAGTCTAATCAATTCCTTGCAGTTTGGTAAAGAATTACATACAGATGTGATTATCTCAATGCCCCAACTATTTGAGAATAGCCCTGTGGATTTTGACAGCACTGGAGAATAGGTCTGTTCCAACTACATATAGCAATACATCTCCTCCATGATGAAATTTCAGCACACAGGGAAATCTTTCTCTCATGTCTAAAAGTACAAGTAACCAAGAAGTAAGTAGAAAATATTAGAATGAGTAAGAGATCTCCACTCATGTGGTTTTGTATGGTAGGACTTGACAGAGATGTTCCCATACTAATGCCAATTCATATGTGTGGTCCCTTTGCATAATCACAAGAAGCACTGGTGAGATCGAGATGTCCCCTCCAGAGATGACATGCAGTCAGAAACTGGGGGGCTCTCTTGTTGTCACTGAGAGAAAGCGTATTATGATCACTTTAGAATATAAAGGGTTCAAAGGGAGCCAGAACTCAGGAAGAGATGTTTCCACCGGATATACTTCTTGGTGTGTTAGCACATTGGTGAACAAGTCCTCAGGGACAGAATGTTCTACACTTTCAGTGCAGAGCTGGTAAGCAAATGGGGGTGAATTTTGGCAGTTTTAAGTGACTATTGATAGCAATGTGGGCCCTGTTTGAATAGTCTGGGACTGCTCACTAAAGGCACACAGGTGTCTGAACACCTTGGCGTTTCCTGGCTGAAAGGAAGCAGAAACCTTTTGAGACTAGGGTCAATTGATGTGTCATGTTAACCTGACTCAGTACTGTTCCACGTTTAATCATGTAAGACTTGCTGGGAGGGCTTGTTAAAATCACAGATTGCAGGGTCCCAACCCACACATCCTGCGTCAATAGGCTTGGAAAGGGACCTTGTCATCTATAGTCTTATAAGCGTCACACGTGAATATGAAACGTGTGCTGTGCTCTCAAGTTCCCACTTTGGAAACAGAGTGAGATGCACTAGGAATGAAATAATTCCAGAAGTTGTGGTGAGCTAGGCCAGGGTTAGAACACTTGCTCAGTATGTACAAGTAACCGTGTTCAATCCCCAGGATCACCACAAAATAAAACAGAAGAAGAACAAAAGTAGAAAGAACAAAAATTGGAAGTTCCAGAATTGATATTTAAGCCCACCAAGGAAGGACCATGTGCATGCATGTGTGTGCCCATGAGTGGCTTTGAGAGTTGATGTGTGTAGGTAAAGACAGTAGGCGTGGAATCCCTTGACCTCGGATGTAGAAAGACACATAACAATTTTCACATAGTAATGTCAGAACTTTACTTTTTGAGTACAATCTTCCTTGATGGGGACATAGAGAAGGCTTGTGTAGTATGTTTCCTCCAACCCTAATACTCATATGGGAAAGTTATATCCACTTAATAAAAAAAGAGATTTACGAAACATGAGGAAATATATGAAATGTGTGACGGCAATTTTTAAGTCTGAGCCCCTGGAGATATTCTTAAAACAAAGAAGAGACCCAATCTATCTAGAATTGTTTGGATTAAGGCTCCCTGGCACTGAAGGGGCTGGAGGGAGGGACTCAGACATCCCCAGGGAGACTTGAAGCTCAGTCTCTATAATTCTACATGAATAATTAGCCTTATGGCAGTTAGACATTAGCTGAGTTTCTTCCTACAAACTCATGAGAGTCACCTAACCTCCTGCTCTGTGTATTTAGAAGCTCTGTGGTTTCACTTCTCCAAGGCTAAGTTGGAGGACTTTTTATTTTCCTTGAATCTAATAGTGTAGGTAAAGCAGCGTGTGTGTGTGTGTGTGTGTGTGTGTGTGTGTGTGGTGTGTGTGTGTACGTAAATACAAACCTCTGAGCTTTATATCTAAAATCCTTTTCAGATAGACTGTAGTAGAATTTACTCATTGTAATCACTTCAAAGATACGCATTCTTTTTTTGTCATTTTATACTTATTTTCAAAAACTTTTCTTTATAATGATACACTTTCCTACTAAATCCTCTTATTTAAAAAAATAATTTATACTTTTTATGTGATTATTTCAGTAGAATTGTGTAACCTGCATACACCTCAGCATTTGGCTCTTATAGAGAAGATTCTGATTTCTAAAAGTAAAGGTTTCTTACTGATTTCAAATTGCCACAGTAGCTTATCATATCTTCACTTTGTGCACAAAGCTTTTGGGGGTAGAAGAAAAGCTACAAAATGCTTAGTATTTTGAGATACTTTTTTTTTCCCTGTGATATAGAGTTCCAGTGTTTAACAGTCTGATCTTCAGAGTATGACACACTTGACTGGAAATCTCAGCCTTGACAAGCCTGTCCATGGGACGATACATCCCATTCACTAGCCACATGACGGCGGCAATGATTTGAACTCTCTTTACTTTGAAATTCTTACCTTCAAAATGGGGAATAATAATAATAATGCATTTTTGTGGGGTTATTGTGAGGATTGACAGCATTGTAGCATAGTATATTGTTAGAGTCTGTAAACAAGTCAGGATGGTGCCTGGTATTTTGCCAGGGGGAGTGGTTTGTGAAGTAACGCCAGCGAGCCATTAAGTGTGGAGATTTCTTATTGGTTGACTGCTGTATCTAGTTTATGTTAATTAAGATAAGCTGTGTGGAATGTATAAATACCCCTCCTGTCCTACAATAAACGGCTCCCACTCCTGCTGTATCAATCTACACAAGTTGCTCGTCACCCCCCGGTTATTTTGCTGCAGCCGGACTGGGGCAGTATATTGTGCTGAGTAACATTAAAAGCAAACGGAGGGCTTTTATGATTGATAGTACTAGTAGCCGTAATGACTAGAACTTAGGAGAATCAGTTAACCTTGTTAAGTGAAGTTTACTGGAAAATAAAATTTTGGGATGTACTAATTTTATATTCAGAGCAGTGATAATTGTTAAACTTGTTTTTGATCATATTTCTCATTCTATCGTCCTAGAGAGCATATGAAAAATAATTCCTCCTGCTACATATCCTAGAACATATGAGGTAAGGTTGCCTGTTTGAGAAACCTCTCTATCAAAAATCTAGGACTTAAATTGGAAACATCTGGCCTTTGACTCATTAGTATTTAAGATGAAACTAATGATCTCTTCACTTTTCAATGTCTGTATTTGCAAGAGAGAATAAGAGGAAGTCAGTCTCAAGGAAAAATATTGATTTCCCTTTAGCAAACCCCGTTGAAATGCACTGTTGTAGGCCTTGTTATTTTTAAGTGTCTGGATTTTCTTTATGAATTCATTAAAAAATGTTTTAGCAGCTCTGGTGGCCTAGTATCTCATTCCAACATAAACTTACCACTGGAAAGCACATGCTGTTTGGCTCACCTTTTCATTTCAGGGATTAATAATAATGACAAATTACAGGTGCTGAAGTGATGCTATATCCTTTAGCATAACTGATTTGATGCTCATAATATTATTCTTTTGTCCATAACTTCTTAATAATATGGCATCTCTCTTGTGATTGACAGTTAATGTCTCACATGCTAGAATTCAAGTTCAAAATCTGAGAATGATATTACCTTTAATAATTGGTACAAATTTGGACCTGTCATTAAATCTTAGTTTCAAGTTTGCTCTAAGAGTAATGTCTACATTGAAGAGTTTCCACATGATAGATATTTTGGAGTAGGCTCAATTGCTATTAAGAAAAGATCTCTCTCCTAACTTGTATTCATTGAGGTCTCTTGATTCTTCTCAAGATTAATTTTTGCATCTCTCATAGCCTATCATGAGGCCCTGGCAGTATGAAATATTTATCTGTTTCTTTAAAGGTTTATCTTTCAATGATTCTTAGAAAGTATATGAAAAATACACACTGACAAAGTCACTTCCTAAGATTTCATAGCTTTGTTGTGAATTTTCTTTGGAAGTTCTGTCTGTGATTATGTCGTCTGTGAATAATGTGTTCCTTTTCTCTTCTAGCCTGAATGCTTTTAACATTTTTTTCCTTGTCTTATTGCATTGGCTAGGAATTTCAGTAAAATGTTGAATAGAATTTGTTATAACAGACACCTTTGTATTTTTTCTGATTTTAGGTAGAAATGATTCAGGTTTTTACCATTAAGTTTGATCCTAGCAGATTTCTTGTAGATGCCCTCATAAAATCAAGGGAGTTCCCATTTATTGCTAGTTTACTGAGTATGTATATCATAAAGAGGTGTTTAATTTTTTTCAGATTTATTTAAGTATCTATTGAGATGCTCATACAATTTTTTTCTTGTATTTTGTTAACATAGTGACAATAAACTATTTCTTATTGTGCATATTTTGGAAAAAAAGATCTTGAAAGTGTTATTGCATCTAAGTTTTCAAATTTTTTTTAGCATAATTGTTAATAATATTATTATCTTTTAAAAAATTTTTCTAAAGTATATGTAGTGATGTCCCTTTTTTATTCGTGATTTTGAGTGATCAGTTTAGGTAGAGTTTTATCTACTTTATTGTTTTCAAAATAAGTAGTATGCTTTTATTGTTTTTCTTTTCTATTATTTCTGCACTTTCTATTTTATTGTTTCCTACTCCTCCCCCTCTTCTTCTTTTTCATCTTCTCTTTTTCTTTAGATTTTTGAGAGGGGAATGTATCATTTTTTGTTGTTGTTGTTCTACTTTTAAAATCCAAACAGTTAAAACTAGACATTAACTTTAAGCAAACAATTTAAATGTATCTCATGTATTTTGCTGTATTGTGTTTCTTGATATTCAGTTAGAAATATGTAACATAACCTTGTGAGTTTTTCTTCATGGGTCATTTAGAAGTAAGTTCTTAATTTCCAAATAGTTTTTCCTAATTTAATTCCATTTCAGTTAGAAAACCGACTCTGATTACAATCCTTGTTAGTCTGATGAGAGCTACTTTCTTTTTTTTTAAATTTTTTTTTAGTTGTTGACTGACCTGTATTTTATTCATTTATTTATATGTGGTGCTGAGACTTGAACCCAATGCCTCACACATGCAAAGCATGTGCTCTACCACTGAGCCCCAGCCCCAGACCTTGAGAGCTACTTTCAAGCCAAGCATAGATCATCCTCATGCCTCGACCATGTGCAATTGTGAAAGAGTCTGTACTCTGGATTGGGGTGCATTTATATTTATTTGCTATAGATATAAATTAGGTTGGTTGATAGTAATGTAAACTAACTGAATTTCTATGTTTATTTCATCATTTGAGAGATGGACACATTGGAAGTGTGGCAATTATGCTTTGTCTTTACCCCTCATTTGCTTCCTCAGTTTTCCCTTCAAGTATTTTGATCATTGAAAGATGAGCTACTAAAGACACTTGTAGGTGTTTTGAGGTTCTTACAGAAGTGCTGATACAATGTCATCCACAGGCACTGACTGACTCTAGAAGGAGGAAAAGGTCTTTCTCATTGGGTGTGGGGATAGAAGCAGGATATGGAAATGAATCCATCATTTAAGAGTGACAATTTTGCCATGTGACAAAACTATACCACTCTTTTAGAGGTAAGAAGTAGTCTTAAATTCATATAGTAATTACAGTGACACTTCCTTGCTCATTTTCTCATTTAAAAAATGGAGATGACATCTATTTGCCAGGTGGTTAGGTGTAAGGTGCAATAACATTGAGTATGTAAAACAAGCAGCCTCTGTTTTCTACATGAACCATCATCAGGGACTTTTGTTAGACCTTGGAGGTACTATAAGTGCCAAGAGAAGGAGGAAGGTCCTGTAAAGATGCTGTTATAACTAAAGCAAGTCATCCTTCAACAGAGCAGGAGGTTGGCCAAGGACTTTGACTGTAGTCCCAGACATGAAATGCTTGCTAGGAAGAGGCTAATCAGGGTAGGGTAGCAATGTCAAGGTTCAAGGCTCAGCCTGCCTGGTAGGTCAATGTAGCTAGGCAAGGCAGAGACAACTAGGCCACTGATGCCCATGCTAGTTGCTGGTAATAGCAGCTGTCAGGTCAGTGTGGATCAATCTAGGTAGCAGATGTGACGTAATGGAAAGGGCACTCATCTTGGATTCTGGCAATCTTGACTTCAAATCCTGCTTTGGTATCTTATTACTTCATACATATTTTGTGCCTTCTGATCTTAGAAGAGATATTTGACACTTCTTTGCTCATTTTCTCATTTTAAAAATGGAGATGACATCCATTTTGCAAGGTGGTTAGGTGTCAGATGCAATAATACTGACTGCATAAAACAGATAGCTTCGGTTTTCTACAAATGTTAGATTTCATCCTTCTTCCAAAATCCAGATTTAGGATGAATATAGGAAAAAATTGAATATGTGGCTCTATGGCATTTAGGCTGCGTCAAGATAAAGAATCAAGTAACTGTGTCCTTCTCTATGGAGTCTGTAATGTCTACGATCTGGAGATCTTTCTATGCTAGAGAAGTAAACTCACTCAGGGAGTTGGGGGGTGTCCTTCTCTAGAAAATGCAACCTACTGCCCGTGATTGATGTTTCTTCCAGTTTGTGGCTTGAGCCCATCTAAGAGCCAGTGGCTACTGACAATTTTGCCATGTGACAAAATTGATACCACTCTTTTAGGGTTAAGGAGTAGTCCTAAATTCATACAGTGACTTCAAGGTTTTCTTTTTTTTTTTTTTCTTTGTCTTCTTAATTCCTTACTTTACCCATTTTAATATAAATTATTATTTTTCTGTGTATAATGACTAAAAAACACTTTCCTGATAAGCATCACTTGGTATTTATTCTTAATTACCTTAGAGAGCTACAGTTCTCTTTCTTGTGAATTCCTTTGGGTGCATCGAGTCCCTGTGATCTTGGTTTGTTACAACTCTGTATTTTGTTCTCCTTATTCATCCTCCTTTGTGGCCCCCATTTCACAGCCATCTGCTCTCCAGGAATCAAGAATGACAGCGCATTGCGTGTAGCAGTCCTCCCCCACCTCCCCTGTCTCTGCACAAGTGTGGTTAAATTGTCTGTATTTCACGATTTTACTGGCTGCCAAAGACGAAAGCAATCAAGACTGATCAATCTTGAAGTGCCTCCATTAACCAATCAGGGGCGGTCACCACTCTCACATCTTCCTTAAGAGAGGCCATTTTGGTAGCTTAGAGTTCTTGGGTATATGTCCATTGGGGGATTCATACGGTTAGCCAGTGAAAAGTTTTCTCCGCAATTAGTTGCAGAGACTAGTTCTAGGATCTCCAGAAACTCCTTTCTGCACCTTTCAAAATATGAAACAGGTTTGATCAATTTTCTGTTGCTTCTTGCTTGTTCTGTAAGGTGATTACACTTACATGTCTCCAACACAGAGAAGAAGAAACAGGCTTTGAAATTTCACACTTGGAGATAATCAAAGGGACCAGGAGAGAATTGGCAGCCATCTGAACACGTCGAGCCACAATAACGATTGACAGGGCAGCAATGAGTGACACATGTGGCTGATGGATTCTCTGCTGCTCAGAGGCACAAAGTTTGACATTTAAATTGCAAGCAGCCCTGGGTCCATTCCAGGAGCTGCCCGTGGCTGAACGCAGTTCTGATCACTTGCCGTGGGGGTAACGAGAGAGAGAGAAAAAAAAAAAAAGAAAAAGAAAAATCAAATTGTTCTCGGAAATCATGTTTAATGTAGAAATCTGGTTAATATTAAAATGCAATCTGCAGTTTTCAAGTATTCTATTCCTCAAGGAAAATGTTTCCTGTTCGAGGGGCAGGAGCAGTAAGCACTCCGTTATTACATCACTTCCTATGTCGGGCCCAACTAGCATTCAAAATGTATTACCGTATTGATAATGCTAATTTCAAAATGATGCCTTCCCCACCCCACCCCACCCGCCTTTGGTTAAAGGGTCTGGGCAAAATTCCAATCATATGGATCAATTTAGCCTTGGACGGCACTGGCCCAACTGATATTTCATGCGCTATATAGAATGAAGTCCTTCCACATGCTCAGGAATGGTAGCCCATGGTTCCTTTCTACTCACAGCATAGCATTATGCTGTGAGTAGAAAGGGACCATGGGCTACCATGAGACCCCCAAGAGCATGGCTATCTCATGGGCTTTAGAAAGGGGGTGTCAGCAGCTTCAGGAGGGAAAGAAACCGCGTTTCTCAACACACATGCTAGCCTCCCATTCTGAAATGACCAGGGAGTTAGGAATTGATTTCTGGAACTCGACTTTGTGCCACGATCAAATCAACTTGGTATTTTCCCTGTAGGCTTGGCCGGCTTTCACCAGGAGGACATGTGGATTTAACCACTGGTATTTACCCCTTTATCCATTTTTTTTTCCTGCAATGCCTAAAATCACTAAAGCTGATGACTGATCAGAATGAAGTCTTTTCAGATATCTGTCCCTTACACAGTTACACAGCATTCTTATTTTTTCATTTACAAAAAAAAGGCACTAAGAAAAAAACCAGTATGGGAACATCCGATATTTTCGGCCCAAAGCAGATGATTCTGCTTGCCTTGAGTTCCTCCAGTCCTTAGAGTCACTCAATGTGACACATCGAGCTGGTTCACAGTCATGGAGGAGATAGTAATGTCAAGAGCCAGGTTCCAAGAGAGAAAGCTTGCTTCTGTTGAGGAACTACTCATTGGAATTTGTTTTAGAATTTCCTCCAGTTAAGAAATAATCTGTTCACATTTATTATTTTTTTCCAATGATAAATTGAAAGAAATGAACATTTTTTTGTCCTAACAATAAGTTTAGAGTCCATACTTTATAACAGTGTTGAATACTACCCAAATAAATAAAAAATACCCAAATAAGTAAAAAAATCAGAGTCAAGCCTGTTTTCCAGTGCATGCCTGCTATTTTTCAGGCACTGACTCAGGGGATCTATATTTAACCTAGCAACTCTATAATATAGTTATTATTTTAATCCTCATATTTAAGTCTGATGGAGACTCCAAAAGACTTAGTAATTTGCTTCGGGTGAAGCATAATTGATTCTGATTAGGAATCCGTAGAAAGCCCTGGGTAGAAAGAGGTGTCAGCAGGGCTGTGAAGAAGATTTCAATGGGTAAGGGCAGGAGAGTGCGTGAGTATGGTGGGTGATTTTGAGGTGTTATTCTATGATAAGAGAGCACAAGAATGGGTGTAAGTGAGGCGTGAAAATGTATGATGTAAAAAAGAAATCATGTACTTTGACAAATATGACTGTGCTTCTTAGAATTTATCTTGAAGGAATAATTTCAACAAAATCGAAAATCACTCTGTGTGTATACATGAAATAGTATCACCACACTTTGCATAAGAAGATCAGCTGAAAGGAAAGTACAGCCTCAAAAAGGAGATAATGTTTTAAAAAATTCTAGACTATCTGTATAATGAGGGTGGTGGGGGTGGGGGTGGAAAAAACAGCCCCTCGCCTTGGGTCATGCCTAAGCAGAAAAGAGCAGGTATGAACTCACTGTATTGGCTTACCTACTCACTGCTGGATTGTAACAAGCTAACAGAATGATAATTCCAGGAGTGTTTAGAAACATGAAATATATGTGGAAATTGAAAAATCAAAAATCAGAAATGGTAGGTAAACTATGTGTACATGTTGAGAACAGAAGAGAGATTGCACATAAGAATAGGGAAATGATGAAATTTGAGGTCTGGGATTACATTTTATATTTTAAAAATATCTTGATATTCCATACGACTGACTTCTTTTTAATTATAAAAATTAATTACTTAGTGTTACACATGGAGACTAGAGTAGTGTGGGACTGGTGGATAAAAAGCACTGTTAGGAGATCATCCTGAGATCACCTTAAACTTTTATGAATGAGGGGATTCTAGTTCATGCTGTAAAGGATGGAAAGTTCTGGCTAGTTTTTGAAGAGATGAATAATATAGTGTCAATTTCACATCAGTCAGATGACCTGCAAAGACAAGACCAAGGAATTAGAAGACCATTGAAATGTATCTTGGAAAAGGCCAAATGGGAAGAGCAGAAGATGTAACACTTAGCATCACAATGATAGGACTTAAGGAAAAGGGGGTTTTATATGTTCCAGAAAATAGACCCCATTGGGAAAATGCATTGATTGATTTGTTCATGGGAAGGAAGATAAAAAGCAAATTTGAAGACATAGAAGATACAAAGAAGTTGTAAGGAATTTATTGATTAGTTTTAGGATTGACTGAGTTGCTGTGGCAGCAGGCCCCACATTTGGAAACAACCTATGGAACTAGAGATGGAGATTGGAACTGTGGAGAACCAGCAGGGTAGGGTGTAGATTTGGGGATCATCAGTTAGAGCCAACAGTAAGAACAGTGAGAGAGAAGATGAAGGGCCAGACACTGGGGAGAAAGGAGAAGAGAGGCCCAAGGGGAGGAATGTGGGAGGGATAGGAAGAAGGGAGGTCAGACAGGAAGAGAAGATGCAGCCTTGATCGCTGTTCCACCACCTTTAGATATAGAAGTGCCTTTCATATATTGTGGGTTAAGAGAAGGAAGCCAGGGGATAAGAAAAACGAATCAATAAAAAGAATAATTGATTTGGTAAGGCCTATGTCAGAAGAGGCTAGAAAAGATGAAATAAAAAAAAATGTTGGGGAAAACCCACACCGTAAAGGAGTAGGGTGTACATATTTTTAAAGATTAAAGAAAAGGAGGGGAAATGGGAGAGCCGTTTAAGAGTGGTATAAAAGGGAATTGAGTGACATTTGTTGTTTTCTGGGGGTTGTAAGAGGAGTGTGGATTGGAGATACCTAGAGTAAACGGTATCTGTAAGGGCCTGGAGGTGAGATGAGAAGGAAAGTGATAAAAGAGAAAACCAAGGGAAATATTTTATATGACAATTTTATGCTGTGGCAATGCTGTCAGAATAGAAGAGTAGAACAGGAGAAAACAACAGAAATAAAGGAAAAATGAGAACAGAGAAAATGGAGAGGAAAAGAAAGGCAGATGTTTCCATGGGGGTAGGTGGCAGAGGGCATCAGTACCTGTTTCCAGTTCTTTTCCATGTTTTCAATATATGATGCTCTACGTGCCTGAGTCTAGAAGCTGCTTCATCCTTTTAAGCTACTATGGATAGTGAACACAAACAACTTTAACAATTATTTACCTACTCTGCACAGTGGCTTGTTGCTGACCCACCCTACCAGATCCTGGTGACAGTGAAAATATGATGTCAGGCAATCCTAACCCACACTGAGATAGCAAGTGGCATCAGGTTTACTCCTCTTCAGCCAAGTTTTATTAGCTGCTTGCTAGGTGCCAGACAATGTTCTAAGCCAGCACTCAGCAAACCATGACTTGTCTGAAAAATCCAGCATGCTGCTTGTTTTTATAAATAAAATTTTATTGGAACACAGTTATGTTCATTCATTCACATATTGACTAAAGCCACTTTTGCAGAGCTGAGTAGTTGCTATAGTACCATATGCTTGGTAAAGCCTAGAATATGTATGAAATTCCTCTCTACAGAAAAAGTTTGCAGAATTGTGGGCAGCTAGAGGTCCATCCTAATAACACAATTTGTATACCCTTGGAACTTGGATTAATGAGGCATTCATTTTCAGTAATGATGGATATTTTTATGTCTTTGTCCTGAGCAATTGTAAATGAAATGTGATACATTGAAAGCAATCTCAACCTAATTCCAAACTATCATGAGTTTATGATGAAAGCCAGAAAATAAACCATGTTTGAAGACTTGAAGCTTAACAAGACTCCATGGTCCTGACGGGCATGTTGTTTCCCAGGTGGACACTGGTGTGCTCCTCCCTTGCAGCCATGAGTCTCCTGAAAGGGTCCTTGGTAGTATGTTTCTTTCCTGAACTACTGGCTAGCAGATGGTAGGTAGCCAGGTGCTCTTGGTCGGTTCTCAAGTTCTCAGAAAATGTCCATGTGGGCAGATGCACACTGTTGACTTTTAAATGGTACCTTAGCAGAAAGAATGTAGAATAACTGAATTATGGCAATTGGAAAAGAGGCAGTAGCTGCCTCATTCCATTAAATGCTTTGAGAAAGAGGGGGAAGGAAGGAGGGAGAGGAAAGGAAAATTCCTGTCTGAGAATATCAGTCGCCTCTCAGATTTAATGAAGAAACTGCTCTTCTATTTGTCTTTTAAAGCATAACTAGGTCAGACTGCTTTTACCTTATAGTCTTCTAGAATTAAACACAGACAAACTTTGCTTAACTTAGGCATGTCGAGTCCAAAGGAGAAGGATGGTTATTTTGTTCTTGTACTTGAATATTGTCTCCATGTATTAAAATCAGGTAACTAACTGGTAGCTGTAGTAATAATCCATGGAGGATATCCCAGCTTGTGACAAAATAACTGAGAAATGTCTGTTTCAACGAAGAAAAATTAGGATTTTTTTTTCTTCTGTAAACCGACTCTATATTCCAATTTCCAAATGAATTGTTTGTTAATATAAAAAATTCTGATATGACAACTGTTATTAGTGGTCACATACCAAATGGTGTCAGAATTCTTTTGTGTATTGTTTGATTTCTGAATTCATGATCAAGAAGGGTGAGGTTGGGAATAAAAGGGTCCAGGCCCAATTTGCTAAGAAGCCCATGATACCAAAGTTGGACAAAATATTGTAGATAGGTTCTGAGTTGTTTTAAATGATTTGAGCTTGTGGGCTGGGGTCAATTGCTTCCTGTAGTATCCTGACAACATGGACAAGTTAACATGAAGAGCAAACAGAAGTCTTGTATGTGAAGAGACATGGAGAGTGGGAGGAGGGCCTGAAGACCGAATAGGGGCTCATGTTCCAGAGTTTCCTGTGGATTCCTCAAGCTGAGAACTGCTTGCATTCAGAGGAAAGCATCCAGTGTGGCCCCACAACAATGAGCATTATCACACCAAACCCATTTTCTCCTGGATAAGTACCTAGATTTTTGCAACAGGACAATAAGGCATATTTGGTCTTTGTCATGACATTTAATGTTACAAAGATGATGTTCCTGTCAAAGACCTGAAGCCATGGGTGTCCAATTCTGTGCAGATGCCCAAGGGGAGATAGCAAGAACATTTGAATCATTTATGCAGCTATGTATTTCAGTCAAATAATACGTGTATGGAGAATTCAGTTCATGGCTTTTCCTTTCCACTCTTTCGCATGTGTTAATGTGTGTGTTCCTTGCCTTTCTGTACATTATATAAATGACAGCTTTTATAAAGCTTTTTCCAGTGGAAAGTCAAGGGAAACTTTGTAAATTTCATTGCCTATAACACTGAAAAAGGAACTCGGGACCAGAGCTTAGCTCGTTTCTTATGGAAACCAACAGCAAGGGGAAGTTGAAAATGAGAACATGCTTTACATTTTATCAATTAATGAAATCTTTATTTTGTATTTATTAGAAAACCAACTAGGGTCAAGAAGGATGAGAAAATGGAAGGATTTAGTATGGAAAATCTTAATAACTATTACAAATTGTGAATTCTAGATGCACGTTTCTGTTAGACCTACCCATGTGAGGCTGACTCCCGTAGGCTGTAACCAAGGGAATGCTTATAATAACACCATATTCATTTAAGTTTTAATGCATTTTAAGGCATAAATGATGGTCTTATAGCCTAATAGTCTGTGAAGTCGTAGAATGGAATATAAAGTGAACTTTATGTAATATTATTTAAACACAGAAGTTTTATTTTCTGATGGAAAGTTTATAAGAACTGGACAAGAAAATAGCTATGTTCTAAAATTATTTTGCCATCTAAAATCTACATTTTTTGTTTGACTGTCACGGTTCATCTCTTCTGCATGGGGAGAATTTGACAATAATTCTATTTTGTATATATTCATTTAACATAAAAAATTAGCTAAGGAAATTTGCTTCAAGAAAGGGAGGCATTGTAGAAAAAAGCATTTGTTAAAGTATTATGATGTATCATGAAATTCAACCGACTTCATAATCAGCCTAGAATGTTCTTATATTCTTTCTGTTATTACTGCTCATGCATTAATTTTATCCAACATAAAACAAATGGGGGAAGACAACTAGATTTTCTTTCCAGATGGTATGAAAACAGCAAGGTCACATGTGAAGAAAGGCTGTCCCTTTTACAGAGACCTCAATATTTATCACCTCTCTTTTAGGTCATAAAACTTGTTTTTCCTATTTTTCCTGGACCTTTTGGCTCACGACCCCAGGAAAGAGCCATGCTCAGGTTTGAAGAACTCATCTGCTCAGTCTCCTGGCTCCATCCTGATGGTCTGCCTCATCCCCTACTCTTCTTTTCTAGCTTGTTATTGATTTCTTTCTTTCTGGTTTCAGATTAGCATAGCAATACGCTGGCATACCAAAAATTTTCTGGCAGAAGTGGAGAGCAAGCAGCTCATTTTTCAAGGACTTTGCTGTCTGTTCTCTGCCTTAACCTACTCCAAGAGCGAGTTCTCGTATGACTTCTCAATATTTTCATAATTAGCTGCCCCCAAATTTTCATAATCTGTAAACATAGTAAAATGACTGTCAGACATTTAGTATAGTAAAAGTGAAGAGAGAGAGAATTAAAAAAAAGGCCGGTTTCCTTAAACCATTTTCATCTGACTTGGGGAGAGAGCTGGGCCTGGGCCCATCGCCGTTAAACGTTCAGGCGCACGACTCAAAGTGATTTTTCTTGAGGTGCCACTGCCACACACAGCTACCATGTGTTCTTTCTTGGCTCTGGCTGGCTGAGCTGATCTTCACGAACCCCAAAGGCTGTACCCCGTCCCCAGTTTTACATCCATCCTTCTCTGCCAAGGTGAAGGCGGCACAGACCGCACATGTTTTCTTTCTCCTCTCTCTGGGAGGCTTAGCCGATCGTCTCCGGGTGAACCATCTTCCCCATCAGCAGCCTTGGTATGTCGCCTGACATAGGGCCAGGGTGGATATGGCCCATGGAGGGAGCCACGGTGGAAACAGCCTTCATGGTAATGCCAGGGGAAGCTGCCCGGCTGCATTCTGGAGCAATCAAGAAGAAACAGAGAAACAAAGGATCAAAGGTACGTTCAGGATGGAGGGAGTGCCCAAAAAGTCTAAGACAGAAGATTTCTGTAGAAGTGCAGGTGGAATATAGGGTTCCAAGGCAACTTACTGTTGGTGGAATAAAAATTTCGTACTTTGTACAAGATGTTGGCAGAGACAGCATAGACTGCAACCTGTATTTTTTTTTCTCAAGTCCTTTAATTCAAGGCAGTGTTCTCAATATAAATTCATGTCCAGAAAAAACTTCTCTGGCCCTCAATCTATAATGCTTTCAGCAAAAAACTGCTTATCAAATATTACATTCCATGAATTCCATTGTATTGTACACAGTGGCTTCACCTTGGCAGTATCGCAGTATCGAGCACAGTGGCTCAGGCCTGTAATCCCAGCAGCTTGGGAGGCTGAGGCAGGAGGATCTCATATTCAAAGCTCGTCTCAGCAACATAGCAAGGTCCTAAGCAACCCAGTGAAATCCTGTCTAAATAAAATATTAAAAAGGGCTGGGGATGTGGTTCAGTGGTAAAGCATCCCTGGGTTCAATTCTCAATTCTGCCCCCCCACACACATACACCAAAAAAGCTATCAGAAGCTATAACTGGGGTGGGATTATGGGATACTTGAATGATCTACTTATTTCCCCCTCATTTTCCTATGCTTAATATGACATTCTTAATTTAAAAATATCAAGAAAATCACTGATGATATCTTTCACCAGCGTCTAAAAACCCAGTAAATGACAGATATTCTACATGAGGGTTAACTTATTCCTCGCAGTTTCCCAGGATCCTGTGGGCATCTGATTTGCCTTCTTATCCCCTCCATGCCTGGGCCTGTTGCATAAAAACATGTAGGATCCTGATGACGGTGCCCAGCCTGTGACATCCAATAAATGTCAGCAGCCACTGCAGAAGCCTCCTACCCTTCCTTTCTTCCTGTCCTCAGAGATATGGCTGGTGCCTCCTGGAGATCAGCTCCTGAGAGCTAGGGGCAGGGAGCCTGAGTCTACATCCCAAGCCAGAGAGCAGAGATGAGCAGAGAGGGCTGGAGGGCAAATCTGGTGGAGCTGACTGGCTAGAGGTCATGCCCCGTCTAACTGGAGGAATGGTGTTTCTGTATAAGTCCTTGTGATTCATCAATGTTGCTAAACTCAGTATCTATTTTCACTCCTCCAAGGGCTATTGATCTCACACATACCCTTTTCCTTGGCTGATTTGAAGGATATATCTTGCATTTCTCTGCTGGGTGGTCATTCGTGTATCTTGACATAGATGTTGAACTGAACGTTTTTGTTGTTATTCAGTTTTTGCCATCATCTCAAATGTGACAAGACCCTCAGCACGCTCAGTAGTTCCATTTGAACCTTCTCCACACCAACCTGCAGGGAACTCCACTGTTAGTTTTAACTTAATGAATTCGATATCGTTACAATTACTATTTGACTTTCTTTCCATTTACCAATATCTATTTGACTGATAAATTTCTATTTATTCCTCTTTTTCCCCCTCTAATTTCTTAGAAGCTTACATTGCACTGTTAGTAATGATATCTGCATTTTAAGTATGCAAAGACATTACTTATTTTGTTTTGGGTATTAAATGCTAGCTGACTTTAATCACCTTCTAAATTTTCATCTTCCTAATTTCCATATCACTGATAGTTTCTCAAAATGTAATTCCAGCTTGTTTAACACACAGGCACATACAGATTAATAATTAATTATAACTTTAATAAAAAAATACATTTCATGATTTTTCCTCTTTTGAATTTCTAACTTTTTGCTTCTTTTATGCTGGTTCATTTATTTTGCTGAATTCAGTGACTTAAAAAATCCTTGAGGATATTAATGTCTGAACATGTCTTTGCTTTCACCTCCATTCTTGAGGACCTGATCATTCTTTAGTATGCAATCTCTCTTTTCTCTTTAACATTCTTGTCTTCATTCTTCCAGTTTTACTCTTGGGTATGATATGTCTAACTGAGGTGTTTATTTTCTTCTGAAGCTAATGGGCACATTTAGTCTGAGGATTCATATATTTATTTTTCTAATTCTGGAGAATTCTTTCCGTACATTTTTTTTTTCTCTGCTGTTTGCTCTATTCTTTGTTTTTAAACCTTCTCCTTAAAAAACAAAACAAAACAAAAAAAAAAAAACCTTTCTCCTTTTATCCTCTGTGTGGTTTAGCATCTTCCAGTCTTTGAATCATCCCATTGTGCTGTCGGAATTCCTTATTATTAACTTGCTAATTCTTTTATAAACTAGATAAGGACGAAACTTTATCCTGTGTCGAGAGTTTGTTTTTTCTTTATTTCATGATATTTCTTTTTATTTATAGTTTTGGATTATTTTTGTTCCTATGTCTACTTTTGCTTTACATCTGCTTCATTTTACTTCAAAATTTTTTATCTTCTTTTTAGTTTCCATGGTTTTTAGTTTCCATAGTTTCCATGGTTGAACATCTCAAACATAATTTATTTAAAGCCATTCAGAATTTCAGACTCCTCCATTGTTCACATTCTTGTACAAGGTAAATTCTCTGGATCGCAATGCTCCTCGATTACCTCTCTTACCGTAAACTTTGCTGATTTGTTTTGAATTTTCGGATTGCGTACGTAGTACACTTGGTGGCATTTCTGCCTCTATCTTGGATCTCTTCCTCCTCTTTTGTAGTTCTGAGAGTGATTCTCTCTGCCCACCCCAGGTTTTACCCCATGGCTGTAATATATGACATTGGGATAATGCTGAGGGGCTGGGTCAGCAGGTGGCTCCACCAGGTTCTCTCTCTGTGCTTGCTTACAGCATCCATGTCCCCAGGCAGCTTCCTGTATGGGACAGCCCCAGGCAGCAGTACTGCCCTTTCCGTGAATCGTGTAGCATAGAAGCCATACGCACCAGGTGTCAGTCACTAGCTCCCCAATGCTGAGGGACTCACAGTGTCTCTATTAAGCTACAGAAATCAAACTTCAGCACAATACTGCTATTGCTATTCCCGGCAGTCACCGGTACTGGTTATTTACCCGCTGCTTGCTACAGTGGGTTTCTATTCTCCGCTGCTTCATAGAAACGTTTCTGTAGTGACTAAACATCTAGGTGCTCTTTTGTATGTTTCCTTAATACTGTTATTAGTTACTGCTGCGTGTTTGGAACTGGATTCCAAAACATGGTCTTTGTGTAACGGACGCTGGAAGTCAAAGCCCATCATATCTTTTTATGGTCACAGTGTCTGCTTTGAGTTGCGCAGGGAAGTCTTCTCCGCCCTGGTGTAGTTTTGGTCAGGTGGTGGGATCAGAAGACAGTCTGTGATCTTTTCAGAACTCGTGCAATGGTGCTGTTCTCTTTGCAGTTACACCACAGCTGGTGCATCTGCCTGACTGTAGCACAGCACTCTGTGGCCATAATTTCTCTTCCACGAGACTGTGAGCAAGGCGAGGCCATTATTATGCATCCCCAGCCCCCCATCTGGGCACCTGGCATGGCAAACACCAGTGTTGATTCAATCAATGAACAAATGAATGAAGAGGTGAAGAATTAATAAATCAAAGAAGGAGAGTGAATAAACCTAGATCTTTGTCTAGTTTTTCTCATTGTTCCTTCTATATTTTCTTTATTATCTCTGCTTTACCTTTCCCATGATCCAGAGCATTCTAGAACTTTCTGATCATTCCTCTATATTTCTTACCTGAAAACAAGAGAATGAATTAGTCTTCTGCGCTATCTATGCATATTTTATCCCAACTGATTTTTTTTTTAATTTGAATTCTCTCTTCAACTCTAATTTTATATTTCAAATTCTGGGCCTGTTTCATGTAAATGCCAGTGGATGGCAATACATTTGAAAATACTTTTCTCTGAAATCAGCTTCTTGGTCATGGCTTCTGAATGTCTATCAAAGGCACTTTCTCCTCAGTCAGCCGTGTTCAACATATATCAGGGCCACCTCACACAGATTTCCAATACCTTTCACAGCCATCCACTGTACTATCACTAATTCAAAACTACATAATAAATAATGGCAACAATACATAAACAACAGCAGCTAAACCTCTAGAAAGGTTTTCTGTAGATCCCATGACTGTCTAAGTGTTTTGCTTATTTTAGCTCATAAATCCTCAAAACAGAAGGTGCTGATTTAGGCTGTCATTTAAAATCTGCAGGGGGCTGTGGATGTAACTCAGTGGTAGAGCACTTGCCTAGCATGTGTGAGGCACTGGGTTTGATCCCTGGCACCACATGGAAATAAATAGATAAAATAAAGGTATTGTGTCTAGCTACAATTAAAAAAAGGATTAAAAAAATAAAATCATCTGTATGCAGAAAAGGCAACTGAAACACAGGATGAGAAGCTTAGCTGTCTTTTTGTTCCGCATTTAGCCATGGAATGGCCTGTTCATACGAGGTTCTCACTATTCCACACAGCTTGGGTCAGAGATGTCCAGTGGAAGCCCCTTAGATAAGAGAAATCTATTTCCAGACTGGAAAAGATAGATCAAAAATTTTGCAGTTTTAAAAATTTATGAAATAGCCAACAGGGTGAGATCATGTGTATATTTGTGTGGGTGGAGAGGTCGCTCAGTGTTTCAGTAGATTTTGTTCCAGTATGATTCACATGAAAACAACAGGTTATTTGGTCTGAGCTTAAAGAGGTGGGTCTTCCTGGGCTGGGGATGTGGCTCAAGCGGTAGCACGCTTTTCTGGCATGCGTGCGGCCCGGGTTCCATCCTCAGCACCACATACAAACAAAGATATTGTGTCTGCCGAAAACTAAAAAATAAATATTAAAAAATTCTCTCTCTCTCTCTCTCTCTAAAAAAAGAAGAAGAAGAAGAAGAAGAGGTGGGTCTTCCTTTGGCTTCCATTGTAGATTCTGCACTGAGTCAAAGTTCTATCTACAGACTATGTATCTCTTTTTCTTCCTCACATAATGACCTGCCTCCTACAAGGACCCCCAAGTTCTTTTCTATAATGTCTAATTCCTAGAAAAATATTAAAAGATGGATGCTTCTTTAGATCACTAATGTTAGCCTTCCCCCCAAATTTAGAAAAACTGGGAAGTCAACACATTTCTAGAAAAATCATAACAGAACAGGACACAGCATAGTTAATATGGCAGTCAACCCAGGCCTTTGGTGAAGGTAGGACAAGGTAGGATCTGATTGGTACGACAGAGCAGCGCATGGTCAATGGATGAAGGCCCGTGCTGGGTCCCTTTGAAGTGAGCAAGATCTTTGTTCTGCTCTGTGGTTTTCTAAATGCAGCTTCCTTTGTTCATACATGTTCCATGAGTGTTCTATACATGCAGACCTCGAGGCCCAGACATCACTGCTGCAGGTCAGGAAGCCACTTTTCTGAGCCATATTATAAAGGAAGCTCAGGACCAATGGGAGATATTACACCCATTGCTAAAACATAGCCACTGAGAAATTTGAAATCAGAGGAGCAATTCTTAGAAGTAAGCCTCTTATTAGCATGCTGAGATTTTTAACCACATAAAACCGGTAACATCCCAGCTCCATTCCTGGGGTAAAGGTGATCTGAAGAAAATGCTGGTGTCCTTAGCAATTTGAATCCTTATTCATGGCCTAGGTCAGTGTTTCTCAAACTCCAGTATGATCCAGAAGGACCTATGGAATCACAGAATGTTGGGACCCACCTTCTGTTTTCAGTTCAATAGATCTAAACTGGGCAATTTGCATTTCTAACAAATTCCCCAGTATCTTGCTATTGCTGTTGTGGAGATTCCACCTTGAGTACCTGATCAAGCAGGGATCAAGAAATCTTTACACTTCTACCCCATGTACTTTACCTTTTGTTTCTTTATTACTTGAATAAACAAATGTTTTTTAAAAAAAATCACATTTTTTATACTTTATTTTTTCCTTCCTTCCTTAGCTCAGTTATGTCAAAGTTTTGTTCAATATTACCCTCTTTATCCATGCCAGAGTATATCTAAAATACATCTCTGATAATTTCCCCAATTGAAACCTTTCTGATATGTTCCCTCTGTTTAGAATACATTGTAGGGGCAGCTTCTCAGATTGCTTTATCAGATAAAATTCTGCCATTCTTAAATAATAAAAGTAACTGAAAAAATTAGCTCTAGATGCATGATTCACTATCCCAAATCTTGGTGGCTTAAAACAATGAATATTCACTGTCGTTCATGAGCCTATGGGTCATTGGGCAGATTCTCTCCTCTTGGCTGGACTCACACCTACTTCTGTCGTCAGCTGATTGTTGGACAGGTGGCTCTGATGATGTTGAATTGGTTCTCCGCCATGTTTGGGTGTCTGCTTGTTGTAGACTGGTCTAGAATAGCAGCAGTTGGGATACTTCAGCTCTCTTCCATGTGGTCTTTCACGATAAACAGGCTGGCCTGGGTAGATAGTCATGGCAGTGGCAGGCTTCCGAGAGAGAACAGACACTCAAGGTCTCTTGTGGTCTAGGCTCAGAACCAGCATGCCATTACTTTTTGTCACATTCTGTTGGATAAAGCAATTCTTGTAGTCACAGTGGGCACATCCTTCAAAATTGCAAGGGAATAATTATGGATTGGGAGCATCATTAATTGTGACCATTGGTGCAATTAACATGCCACAGTCAATAAAGTAAAATTTTCTTATATCTTACACCCAGATGAATTATGTCACAGATAGGAAGTTGGGATATCGTCTAGACCACAGAGTTGGTTGACTAAAATTATTCAACCATGTTGTCAAGGACAGAGAAACTTTCCAACTCACCTCTCAGCTATTCTCAGTCTATTGGCTCCTACATAGGCTGGCTCACTTCATGGTCTTGAATGGCCATCAGCAATGATTGAAGAAATATGCTTCAGTGTTCCTATTTGTGGATTTTTCTATCCAAGAGCTCACAGAAAGCCTTTCCCTCTTTCTGCATCGCACATATTCAAATTGGCTTATGCCTCCCTATTTCTAAGCCATGTTACTTGCTTTGGGTTGCAAGTGAGAATCTTGTATACCAAAAGCAGCTTACACAAATGCAGCTATCCATTTACATCTCAGGCATGAGGAAGTCTGGAGTTAAGGTTGCTCTCAGAGCAGTTCCCCAGGTTAACAACCCAGTAAGAAATCTTACTCCTGCTGTTTTGTCTGTTACCCTCTGTGCTGACATTCTCTCCTCTTATGCTACAACTCTAAGTGTTATATGTCCTTATTCAGCACTCAAATGCAAGGAGAAAGAATACGGGGGGTGAGCTAGCTTCCAGCTTTCTCTTTTTACAGTAAGTAGAAAGTTTTATCTCAAAAGTACCTGTGCAGATTTCCTGGCTACAGGGGAAGCTGGGCATATGAGCATCTGCTTGTGCTGTCTCTCTCATGGGATGCAAACTATTTCACTATGAATAAAAAGACTAAATCTGGTTATTGTGTATGCAAAATGTTGTGCCTCCCAAATTGCAACACTCTAAACTTCTCTCTCTCTCTCCAAATAAAAGTCCATACAACCCTAATTAATTGACATTCATGCAGTTGAATTAATTAGGCAATCGAGGATATGGATGTTTCTTATTCTTTCTACTAGAGGACAAAGAAGTAGTTCTATTAAACAAAGATATCTGTGCGTCCAGATTAATCAAGATACGGATTTCATTTGGAAAATATTATCCTGCCAAAGCATGTATTCATTGTCTCTGACTAAGTCAAATGTGAGACTAAACACTTTCCTCCCATGAGGTCAAATTCCCATTGTGAAGTCTGCCTCAGTTACTGTTCTCTTGAAGGTAACACATTCTTTCTTAGAACTTGCAAGCAAAGCATGGAGGACCAAGATTTCAGTCCCTTGTCCACCAGCCACCCTTATTTGACCTATATCTTTGTACAATCTTTCTCTCTATCATTTATCACGTATCATTGGATTGATTGATTAGATTCCCCCCTTCTGACTTATGTATCACATAGAAAATACCACGAAATAACTCAAAGTTCTATGAATGAGCTGTTGAAGGAATGTGTTATCTTTTCCCTATATTCCATTGCAACTAAACTGGTTTAGACTCACCTCAAAGGACCAGATGATTTAAGAAATAATTTAGGTACGCAGAGGTGGTCAAACCACCTAGCACATAAAAAACATGATAAACTGTAAGGTAGATATTTTGCCAAATATTTCCTTGCATCGCAAAGATTTCCAAAGCATCGTGATTTTAACAACAGATGGACAGAGTCGCCCACTTCCAAACAGTACTCTCAGTGGCTCTTGATTGGTGCCTTTAGAAGACATAATGAAGGGGAACTGTCTGGCTAAGAGCATGTTACCAGACACTGGATCTTGCTTACTTTCCTGTAATGGGATATAAATGACAGGTTATGAGTCAGTCACTGCCATTCACCATCCTGAGCTCCACTATCAGTGCTGGTTTTCAGGAATGAGAGGCATGTGGTGCAGAAGTAAAGGGTATGTCAGACAAACTTCCAAACAAAGGGTACCTGAAGGTCAGTTAATTCTCTTCCCTTGTTCGCTAAGCCCCAGCTTCCCTTGTGAGGGGGCTGTGATTTCAGCCTCTTCAGTTGGGAGCTTAGTTGAACAACAGGAATGATTAGTTCATCTCCCTGTCAGAGTTTATTGTTGCACGAATGGTTTTAATATACTCAGGATTTTGGCGTTCGTTTTTGCTTTTAAACTCCAGCAAGTCTTGAATCGTTTATTGAACCGATGTTGAGAAAGAGAACACAATGATGAAGCTAATAATTGGCATGAGTCCCAATCCTTGTGTCATTACGGTCATTAATTAGGGTGAGGGTAATGTGGGGAAAGGGTACTGATTTGAATCACTCCTTTGCAGATCTTCTCTTGGGGGGGGGAGTTATAATGAGGGGTTTGGTTTTTCTGTGGGTAAAGATGGAAAGAGCATTAGGAAGCAGAAATCATGCATACTTAGTATATATTGTGTTTCCTTGGCAAATTAGCCAAAGAAGAACAAACCAAGTCTTTTCTTGTTGATTATTTTCAACCTCAAATTTCAATGCATCGATCAGCTGAATGCTTTCTATAAATAAACCTATATGGAAAAATACAGAAAAATGAATCAGCGCACCATATGCTTCAATGTCTTCCTCAGTAACTAGAGGATAGCGTCACATCTTACCTGGAGAGTGGTCTAATCCATTGGAGAAAAAAACCGTTTCCTGATTCCCTGTAAAAGAAATTGACCCCATAGGAGGAGGTACCCCCAGGTGCTCTGTATCTTAATAACTCAGGTATACACAGAGAGTTTATCTTTCTCTTACATATTTAAAATTTACAGACAATTCCAAAGTTCCCAATTCAGATTTACAATGCACAGTAGCATCATGTCCCATGTAAATGTCTGATATTTCTCCTTTTTCTTGTAGGTGTGTCCATGGTGACCTGGTAAATAGGGACAGCATTGTATTCTAAAGCGATGGCTTATTCTAGATGAACACATTTATGTTTTTTTTCCCCCAAGAATAGTTACCTTGGGTTTGAAATACAACAGAAGTAGATACTGAATTGTACGGCAATAAGCATGGGCCAAAAAACCCCAAAATTAAAATTCTGAAGCTCTCATCTCATCTGTGAGATGGGCTCTGCTTTTTATGTCTCTTGTTGCTCACTGTATCCAGATGAAAAGAGGGCTGTCGCAGTCTGCTAGGAGTTCTCATAAGCGTAAGCAACGACGGCTTTCACGTTACCCTTTGTAACATATCTACACAGGAACCCCAGGAGACTTTTTAAATTGAGCATACTGGTGCAGGAAGGGTGTGGTGGTGCTGTCTAATATGTCCAAATGACAATGGAGCGTGTGGGAGGAATGTATGGCAGGATCCCACAGGGCATCTCTCTTCAGCTGCTCCGAGTGCCAGGATGGCTTGCCACACCCTATCTCAGTTTGGAAACTCTTCATAGAACTCAGGCCAAGGCCTCAATGAGTCCCCTTCCCTGAGTAAAACACACTACATGTGAAACCAAGTCCACTCCCATTTCTAAAGTTGGACCAGTTGGGAGATTGACAGGGAATTCAGACTCCAACATGCAGCCTGATTTCTCTGTAGATGGGACTGGTTAGAGATTCCCATGGAAATAGGGCTGAGGCCTGAGCTTGGCAGTGGCTCCAGAGACACTGCATGTTGCAGCCTTGCTTTGGAGATTATTTCCCTACGAATATCAGCATCATGCACTTTCCATCTACATTTATAGACATGATAACATTTGCTGGTCCATGGTATTATTTAAGTAACTCAAACAGATCCATGCAATTTTTCTGATAGTTAAAAAAGAAATGTGCATATTTGTCTAGGAGAGAAAGAGAGAGAAAGAGAAAAACACTATTTAACATATATGAAATCTTCAGAAAAATAAGTGATCACTAAATTACCCAATCAATAAATGGGCTAAGGAAATGAACAGACACTTCGCAGAAGAAGAAATAGATCAACAAATATGTATATAAAAATGTTCAAATCTATAGCAATTAGAGAAATGCAAATCAAAACTACTCTAAGATTTCATCTCACTTCAGTCAGAATGGCAATCATCCAGAATACAAGCAATAATAAATGTTGATGAGAATGTGGGGAAAAGGTACACTCATACATTGCTGGTGGGAGTGCAAATTGGGGCAACCATTATGAAAAATGATATGGAGATTCCTCAGAAAACTTGGATGGAACTATCATTTTACTCCTACCTCTCAGTTTATACCCAAAGGACTTAAAATCAGCATATTACAGCAATGCAGCCAAATCAATATTTATAGGAGCTTAACTCACAATAACTAAACTATGGAACCAACCTAGGTACCCTTTAACAGATGAATGGATAAAGAAAATGTGATATATATATATATATATATATATATATATATATATATATATATAATATTCCATCATACATATGATGGAATATTACTCAGCTTTAAAAAAGAATGAAATTAAGACATTTGCTGGTAAATGAATGGAGTTGGAGAATATTGTGCTAAGTGAAATAAGCCAATCCCAGAAAACAAAAATCCAAATGTTTTCTCTGATATGCAGATAATAATTCACAAAAAGAGGGGCGGGTAGCATTAGGGAGAAAGAGAGTTGCTTTATATTAGATAGAGGGGAGTGATGGGAGAAGAGGGGGTATTCAGGGAGGAAGGATAGTAGAATGAAACAGACATTATTACCTTATGTACATATATAAGCTCATGACTGATGTGATTCTACAACATATACAGTCAGAAAAATGAGAAATTATACTCCATTTATGTATGATATGTCAAAGTGTCACACATAACTAATTAGAACAAATTTTGAAAAATTAAAAAAATAAAAAGTAATTACCTACCAGAAACTAAAGTGGCCTAATTGACTTCTCTTATCCTGCCATTTTCCTTTCTTGCCTTGAGTAGGAGCCCATACGTATAATCTGGATCTTCATAGATCCAAATTGTTTCTTTCAGCTTTACAGGACTTTCTTCTATGCAGACCATTTGTTGAAAAAGGATCTGATATTCAAAATTAGTTAAAAATAGGGTCCCTAGGTTTCTGGCCTGAAGAGAACAGCAAGATTTTCCCAGAGCTGGATTTCTTGGGCAAATGTAATTGGCTAGTTATGGAGATGATCCTATGACTATTAAGGAACTATCCTCATGGGGGGATAGTGGGGTCCTGCTTGCTTTTCTGTCTTGTTGTGGAAGGCAGCTTCCTGCGGCATTTCAGCTCCTCAAGGAAATCAATACTAATTTTCAGTAGATTCTTTCAATATTTATTATCTTTCGTTCATATTTGGTAAATCAATATTTCTTGTTTTTTTTTCCATTTTAAGAATTGTTTCTTCAACTGCTACTATGGAAGGCAGGGATTTGGGTATTATTTTTACCTCTTGCCCACAAAATTCCCATCATCCATCAATTACAGGGGAGTTCTTGGAAATTCTTATTAGATCAATGTTTGTGTCTATATGGCGTTGTAACCATGAAAGTGTCAGAGCTGAGCCATGTAGTATACTGTAATTAGTCTTCTTTTACATTTTTGCTGATAATCATCTCCTTTCTTTTCTGGGATTTTTTTTTTGCACTAATCTTTAATTCAAGTCTGATCTCTGCCTCAGCTCTCTATATACTTCTAAACATAATTATAGATGTTTGGTAAGCTATCAACTTTGCCTTCCAACCTGTTCTTACATATTCAGTCAAGATTGATTGCTCTTTATAGGGGCTGCACAGAAACTACGCTGGGATCTCTCTTCACCCTCATCTGGATTTCCTTCATAATTTCCAAACTGGTCTTTATTATTTTCTAGATCCCATGTTTTCTTTTCCATCCAGGGACATTGTGACAGTATGCAGAAGTAACAAAATTGAATGTCTTCGGGTATAGCTCACGATGTTTTGACCCGACCTTCACACTGAATGGAGAATTTAGTAAGAAGGATAATTTTTACATTGAACATTTTTTTTCCTAAAAATTTTGAAGACATTTCTCCATCGATTTTTGGTATGTTAGAGATCCCACTGTGAAAAAAAATCTATTATCATCAATTCTGGGACATTTATTTTAAAACTGCTTTTCTTAGTACAAAGCTTTGACATCCTCTGTCAGTCTCAAGAGATGACATTTCACAAGACTGTGCCTTGGGAAGGGTCCAGTCTCACCCACTGTCCTGAGGACTCTCTGTACCCTTTAAATCTGTGAACACATCTCCTTATATTCTGGGATGTTGTTTTGAAATATTTATCCAATTATTTTTTTCTACTCTTCCCACATTTTATTTATTCTTTATTTCCAATGTCCTTATATGTATTCTCCCAACTCTATAATGAAGTTTAAAAATGATTCCACTTTTATATTTTTGTTTGGATCTCTGATAATACTTTCTTTTTATTTTTCTCAAATATATTTCTTGTCTCTGAAAATTATTATTATTATTTTTTTGCTTGATAGTATTTCTCCATCTATCTCTCATTGCTGGGTTGTACTGTTGGCTTATTTTGGTCTTTTTTAACACTATAGTTTTTCTTTAAATGCCTGAGACTCTTTGATGGTGGTCTTCCTCTATAACGATTCTGATGACACCATTTCCTTGTGGGACCCAATAACAGCACTTCAGAGATTACTTCTTGGTAGAGTCAGATCTCCCAGAAAAGAGACTTTCTGTTTCCCACAGGGAATATAGACCCCTGGCTTGCAGAGTTGGAGAGTCCAGGTGGGTGAAGGGAAGGGGAAGTGCTTGGTACCAGTGGACCCTGTCTCTCTCCACAGGGTCTTCCTGCTTTGGGCTGGCTGGAACATCAACACCCAGTCTTCTATTGGGACGAGGGGATAGAAACTCTCCACACACACAGCTCCAACTACCCCTCACTCCAGATGATCCTGGGGTGCAGTTCTACTTTTGTTTTAATTAGACTTCGCACCAACCTTTCTCTTCACCTCCACCCTCAATGCCATAAGTAAAAAGTGCTGTCAGTTCCTGAGCCTTTGCAGACACTGTGTGGCTGATAAAAAAATCACTGGGGCCATGTTGTGCCATCATTTGGGGATTTAGCTTTGCCTAGTATGCCAGATCAATTACCATTGGGTTTCAGTTTAAATTTTACAATTTCCTTTTGGTTTAAAAAACTGAACTCTTGCTTTTCACCCGTGAGTTTTTTTTTTTAATTACTTTGTTGACTTTCTTCAGGAGACAGTAGCACTAAATTTCATGATAATAACAGTCACATTTATAAGGACCACTGGTGTCAGTTCAAGTCCTCTAAGAAGCAGGTGTCGAGGAAGAACTAGAACTTAAGAGACCCGCAGGTCTCCGAGGTCTGGTCAGTGACTCCCGGCCATGCACTTGTCTGCTTTTCTGCCAGGCGTGCTCCTCTTTCTCCCTGGCCCTCAGGCCAGCCGGTCCCTTCTGCATTCAGAGCTTTGTGTTTACTCCCTAGATCTGGCATGCCCTTTCCTTGCTCTTGCCACTTGCCACTGTCACTTTCTCTTTCTCTACATCATATTTCAAATACTGTACACGTCGCATATACTTGGTTTGGGCTGTTGATAAGCTGAGGCAGAACCAAGATCCCAATTTTGGTGATTGGCTCAGGAGACTCTTACCACCTGTTGGCAGGTGTCTGTCAATGGCTGCTTAAACTGAGGAGGGCTACTGTTGGCTTTCTTAGGAAAGCAGAGCCAATGGGAGAAAGATGAAAGAAGCCCTCCCATCTTGGGTGCCTTCTGTCAATGGCTTAGTCAAACATCTCCTGAGGAAACACAGATCGTGCTGCAGATGGGTGGAATAAAAAATAAGCGAAGGCACTGATGTTTGGAGGGATGCCTGGATAAAAGGAATCATTTACAGTGTAGCTATGCACTTCATTTTTTGTTGTTAGTTAAATACACACCTGGGTTGGTTTCAGGCCAATCAGTCCATAGTCTGGTCCTTTGGGTACATACAGCAGGTTCTCAATATATTACTTTGAACTGAACACGTAAATCCCAAAGCATGGGGTGTCTATATAGATTATTGTATTCCGAAATTGTGGTACCCCGACTATCACAAGCAGAGAGTACAGTGTATTAGTGCATCCCATATTAAAAATCTAGAACTTTATGAATGTTTGAGGATTACTTGGTTGGTGGTAAGTGAGGTGATAGAAAGGATGAATGAATGCTTCATTCATTCTTTCTTGTTTTTACATTATGTCCTTAACGACAGTGATTAGGGCAGACAGAGATGGTTCTGAAGAGCGCGGAACATGCAAATTTCCATTGATCCAGCTGCTGCTTTTCCCTATCCACCTTTCTTTGTCACTTCAAAATGAGAAAAAAAATATAGAAAAAAATTTATGCCATGTCCTAAATGTTATGTCATAATGTATAAAATATTAAGTTGATTATGGAAAACCAATGCTCTGTTGATTTACTGTAGGAGGGACTGGCAAATTTTTCTCTGAAAATGATCAAAGGACAAAATTCTGAGCTTTGCAAAACACATAGCTCTGGTCACTTCTCCATCTTCCTCTGTTCTTCCTCCTCATGCTTTTATTACTCTTTAAAATGTATATATATATATATATATGTATATATATATATATATATATATATATATATATATAA
>NW_025999894.1:4793940-4800587 GCF_001458135.2 Marmota marmota marmota | reverse complement strand
CCAAAAAAAAAAAAAAAAAAGAACTTGCCAACTGCATACCTGCAAATTAAAATATGGCATTTCGTTTCATGATTAAGCCTCTATAAAATAATCAAATAAATTTTTTGAAAAAAAAAAAAACAAAGAGAGGAAAGAATGAATCACAGTTAGAGGTAGATGTATTCTTTCCACACTAGCAATATTCTTAGAAAAGTATCAATAGACTGAAGGTTACTTCACATCATAGTGAGCCTAATTTTTGAGGTATCAGAATTCATTTAGACCACCAGAGATCAATTCCTTTCCAAATTTGGAAATATTTAGGGGTGGGAAAACTTGAATGCCAAGAGAAGAACAATCTGATTGATCCTGGGGCTCTTGACCAATCAGTTGAATCTACTTTCATGATGCAACTGTCCCAGTGAGACATACCATATGTGGAACCTTTTAAAATTAATTTGATTCAGAGCTGCTGATTTTCATCACCACTTTGATATAGTGTACAATAGTGGAAATGTGCTCAGAAATTAAGGAATCCAAAATGCCTTTAAAACTATGATACTGACATGAAGGATAGGGTCACATAATAATATTGATGGTCAAGCCTAATATCAATTAAACTCTAATAATTGTACCATCCTAAATGCTTGACATTAGCTGATTAAATCCTCACAACATCTTTCTAAGGCGAATACTTTCAAGTTCTTCATTTTTCACATGGTAAAAATAAGACCTATTGAGGTGATCCAGTGTGCACACACAGAAAGTGCCAGGTGAGAACTGAAGCCAGGTCTCTAGCCCTGGAAACTTTAATTTGATAAGACAGAGAAAATGTTTTCTTTCCCAGAAAACTTAACTAGAATAACAGTGGAAAAGACTTAAAATTTCTGGTTCTAAATGCTTTGGGGATTTAATAACATGGAAGCATGATTACTTTAATTTTCTAAACCCCATACTTTATTTAGTTCCTGGTCCCGGTTAAGTGTGCAAAAAAAAGCAACCAAAAAAGTATTTCTGGAATGAAAGTATTAGTTTAAGAATTGTTCCCAGATTGTTTCAACCTTAATTCCTTGGCTAATTGTTCTCGGAATTTAAAAATTCTTCTTTATTAAGGTACAATTCGGAGGTACTTAGTGCATTCACAATATTGTGTAACTATCGCCTCTGTTGAATTATCTTTATTCAATTTTTAAGTAAGCATAACTTTAAACTCCATAAACTGTTTCTATGTCTTCAAACTCAGGACAAAAGTGTGTATCAAACTGAAACTGTTTTTGACTGTAACTTCTGCCTTTTCTTTAACAATGAAAAACCTCCTTAAACATTTGGCTTATGAACTGAGTACCACCAGCAATGCTCTCCTGGATGTTAAATGGAGTTTATTCACAAGTCGAGGGAGGTGATCTTTTTCCTTACTTCTGCAAGCAGCATTGCTGGAATTAGTCCAGTTGCTTTTTTTACACTTCTCTATATGTCATTCCACTCTGATCACTCAAGGTACTTACTGACTTCCTGGGAAATGAATAAGAGTGTTTCATTCATCCAGCATGAGTCTGGGACGGAGCTACAGCCATTACAGTTCCCTTCAATGTCCTCACATAGAGATAGGAAGACTGATTGGAAAGTGGTTGCATGCTTCTCTGTGGTTGGGAAGTTGGAAATTGTAGACACCTGGACTATTATATTACTCATGGGCTTCTTTATGGCATGATTGATGCCGTATGAACATTGCTTGGGCAGGCTGGAGCGAGCACTTACCCAGGTGAGATTTTATAATGGCATTCTGATAAGGAGAGAGCCATTGGGCAAATCACAGTGGGCTCTGAAAGTTCACCGGAGATTTCTATCAGCAGCAGTCATCTGTTTATTTCCTTAACCTTATGACAGCTCATCAAATATCCAGGTGTGTGTGCACCAAGGATGAGGGAAAGAAAATTTTATCAGTTGTCTCCGTCTTTCTGTTTCATTCTAGTCAATATGTTTGTTTTCCTGTAGTAAGAAGCCTCTGCTTTTTTGAAAACTGTTTTATCATGATGTTTTGGAGAAACTTTTGAGGCAGAAAAGAAATGGGGGGAAAAAAGAAAAAAGAAAAGATCTTTCCCACAATTGACTCAGCCTTCCTCCCAGCCCGTGCACCTGTTCCTTTCAAGTTTATTTCAGGAGTGGCTGAGAAAAGTATTTTATTGTGCTGTGACCTTCAGTCTAATTCTCCCTCGATGACATAGTGGCATTAGATAGTGAGATTCCAAGCATGGCAATCAGTATCAATACATTAAAATACGCATCTGGGAATAATGGTTATTTTTATGGTGGAAGAAGATCTCTATGGTTAAATAATACTCTTGAGAAAAAAGATTAATCTCCAACATGTTAAAAATGTCCAGAAGAACACATGGCTTACATAAGAACAAGGCGTTTAAATGTGATGTCTGCTAAACTCTGTGGTTATATTTTTTCCTTCCTGATATCACTCTGTGCAGGCTTGAAAAAATCAGATATCCAATTTAAACAAACTACATAAGCAGATGAGTGGTCCAATTTCATTTTTATAGCGTGACTCAGCAGCTGTGTTCCATTTAAGGCCTTCTGAGCGTCCTAATAATTCACTCTAATTAGCTACTCCTTTCTGATAATGGCTGCTCTTGGTGTAATCCACCAAGAGAGCTTTGAAGTTGGCTCAAATTACTGGCAGGAATCAAGATAACACATTTTGATGCTGCTTAGAAGTTTCTATCCCTAGAGATCCCCCAGATAGTCATCTTTCCATGATTTATACCCACATTGTCCCCTTTTGACATTTTTCTGGAAAACTTTTCATCTCAGCTGTTTTCTCTATTTGCCTGATTCTTTCTGCTACCCAGAGAGCATCACTGTTTGACATGGCACACACAAAATAGCATTTCCAGCTACATCGGAAGTAACTTTTGTGTTAATATTCTACCATTTTCCGAAGATCCGCATGCCGTTTCTCAGTTTATGCAGATAATCAAGAAGTGTGTACAGTAACTGGAGAAGAGGTCTATTTCATTGACCCGCTATTTGCCTGCTTCTTTGAAAAAGCAAAATGTTGAAGAGAGAGAGAGAGAGAGAGAGAGAGAGAGAGAGAAAGGAACAGAAAAGGAAATAGTGAGGTTCTGAAAATTCAACATCATATTAAGATAGATTTGTTCTAACTGGACTTTACCTCAAGCCTCCTGTTGGAATGGACGGGACATTCAGTGTTTTGAGTGTTTTGTTGTCATTTCATGGTGATCTTTTCACTAACTCCTCCCTCTAGGAGTCCTTTTGGAGTCTTAAATGTATGCATTCTTCCACGGAGGCCATGGGCTCTGATACTATTTAGTTGTTATGCCCTTGTTTTGTGATTCTATCCCGGTGAGGGGTGGAAGGGCGGTAACTTATCACCAAGAATAGCATTTCATACATCCTCCAGCAGACGGAAAGAACTGTCTTCAAAAGCACGCGGGGACACTTTGATGTAGCAGAGTATTGGTTTTCTGGAAGTCACTCATCATGCAGAGACAATTAATGTCTTTCCCCAGATAGTGCTTCTTCCTGTTTCTGTCATTCTTCACATACCTACCTTTTGTCGCCATTTTTTATTCACTATCGGAGAGGATGGGATAGCTGTGACAGCAAGCCCCAAAGGAGCAGAATCATGTACTATTGGAAGGTGATATGGGTGAATACACCTGTAGGAATCATTAGGTGTCCCGGCACCCAGGGCTCTGTTTGCTTGGATTGTTTAGAGACCACATGGAAAAGAGCTCACCCAGGAAAAGAAGGGGTGGGAGCATACAGACCTGCTGAAGGAATACTGTGCATCGAGGCATGTACAGTTGGTGGGTGTGGATGTATCTTGGTATTCAACATAGAGAAAAATATGAACTTCATTGAAGTCCAAGTTATATCAAAAAACAACACACCTATTTCAAGTGTACACACTGATAAATTTTGAAAAACATGTTGTGTAAACAAATCCACAATCTAAATTCTATTACCCCAGACATTGTGCCCTTTCCTGTTTATTTCAATGGTTTAACTTCTGACCACAGAAAATCACTGATTAGACTTGTCTTTCTGAGAATTCTGTGTCATCAAAATCCCAGAATACATATTTTGCATGAAGTTTTTATGACTCAGCTAATATTTTTTAAGATTCATCCACATTGCCCTCTAAGGCCCCTTTTTATCAGGGCACTGACCTCATTCAGGAGAATTCCATCCTTATGACCTCATTACTCCCATATGGCTGCAGGTCTAATGAGTCTATTTTTCTTTATTTTATTTTTTATCAATGTAATACAATTCTACGTCATAGTGGAATTTGCTGTTACATAATCGTGCACACACATAACATCATTTGGAGAATTTTATTTCCCAGTATCTCCTCTTTTTCTCCCCTTCTCCCTCCTGGGAGGTCCATGGGTTCATGAAATCTCCCCACCTCCCTTTGTGTTCCTTTTTTTCTCTTTAGCTTCTACATAAAATAGATGGTCTATGACTATCTTGACTTATTTCACAAAATAAGCTTCTAAAGTTCCAATTATTTTTCTGAAAATTACATAATTATATTCTTATTTATGGCTCAATAAAATTTATATATTATCTATATGATATAAACGTGAGATGATATGTATATCATCTCACATATTTATATATTATATATATTTATATATATATGTATATACATATATATGTGTGCGTGTGTGTGTGTGTGTATATATATATATATATATATATATATATATATCTCATTCTCATTATCCATTCTTTATCCATTTATCAGGTGGCAGAACCTCTAGGCTGTTACCATAATTTAGGTGTGATATAAGCATGGATTTGCATGTTACCTCTACAGTATACTGACTTTTCTTTTGGATACATACTGAGGAGTGATTCAGTCGGGTCTTATGGTGGTTCCATTCATAGTCTTTTGAGAAACCTCCATACTGATTAAGCATCTAATTCTTTTAATTGCTGGTTAGTGTTTCATTGTATAGATATAGTTTGTTTTCTAATCACCTGTTGATGGGCATTTCAATTGTTTCCATTTGGGGTCCAAAACAAATAAAACAGCTATGAATCTTCATGTACAGGTTTTTATTTTGCAGATACACACTTAGATTTATTTTGGCTAAATACCCAGGAGTTGATGCTTTGACTTATTATGAATGTGCTGTTAGCATAAGAACAGAAATATAGATAAGCAGAACAGAAGAGAGAGAGTCATAAACACACGGACTATATATGACCAGTTAACTATGGCAAACTGCCAAAGCAATTCACTGTGGGGGGTAGGGGGGGTTCTATCCATTGGTTAGTTTTAAGTCACTAATCTTTTCTTCTATACTATCTAATAGGCTATAACCTGATCCAATGAGATTTTTCTAAAATTTCAAATGTTTAAGTTTTATCTATAGAACTTCTCTTTGGTTCTTTTAAAATAAATCTTTTGTGCTCTGCTCATTATATTTTCTCTTAATTTCTTGGAAATAACAATTATTTCCTTAACAGCTGTTTGAAGCCTACTTATTCCATGTTCCATCTTTTCTTTAATTTCTGAGTTTTTTCCTATTTTTGTCCTGATGATGGACATTATCTTCCTGGATATTGCCATTATTGTTATGATTATTGGTCCTGAGCTTTGTTTTATTCCTTTAAAGGGTATTAACATTATGTAGGTATATGGGTAGCTTGGACCTGCTTCTTTTGAGGTTTGTTTTTAAGCTTTGATATGATAGGCATAGAGTGGTCTTTAGGGCTTTTTTGACCACAATCAAGGTCTGCTTCCCCGGTATCATCAATACCTGGGTGTGTGGTGGCAAATCTTATCTGGCAAGCAGGAACTAGCACATCTTTAGCCTTGTATGAACTCTGAAAATTGTTCAATTTATATTTCGCTGGTACTCTGTTAATTTCTTAGCTTACATTTCTCTGGTATTCTGCCATATGGAATTTCATGTGTTATTCAATATTAAACAGTAAATTCAAGTGGACCATTTTTTTGAGTCCTTGTTCTAGATACCCCTGTCTTAGTCACCTTGGGCTACCATCACAAAATCCTACAAACTATGTAGCTTAAATAATAGACGTTATTTCTTCTGGGGGTGGGGAAGTCCGAGATCAAGATAGAGCAAGACAAAAGTCGAGTTGATGGCTGATGAGGGCTTATTCCTTGTTTTGCAGCCTTCTTACATAATAGCGGGGAGATCTTCCTCCTCTTCTAAGAGCATACATCCCAACAAATGGGGCCCACCCTCATGACCTCAACTAACCCTAATTACTTTTCCCAGGCCTCAAGTCCAAATAGGGTCATGCTGGGTTAGGACTTCAGTCCCTGAATGGGGAAGGGCTACAACTTAGAAGGTAGTGACCTCTCCCCTCTTTGGTGCTGTGCCTGGAAGTTATAGCCACTGAGTCTTGCTGAACATGAATCTTGGTGGAATCAGCTCAGTAAGACCACCAGGCTGGGTTCATGACATTCCTTGATACACTGCTGTCAATGAACAGCCAGCAGGTAGGAGAGGACCCTTGGGACCCACTTGATTTGTTTGGTCCCTCTTGGGAGTCACAGAACCATGCTGCTTTTTCAGAGCCTGGAACCTGTTTTCACATAGACCTTGTACCATTTTCTGCTGCAGTCCAGATGCAGCAAAGTAACGGGC
>NW_025999894.1:4693716-4793920 GCF_001458135.2 Marmota marmota marmota | reverse complement strand
CAACTTGTATACATTGATACAGCAGGAGTGGGAACCGTTTATTGTAGGACCGGAGGGGTATATATACATTCCACACAGCTTATCTTAATCGACATAAACTAGATACAGCAGTCAACCAATAAGGAATCTCCACACTTAATGGCTCGCTGGCGTTACTTCACAAACCACTCCCTCTGGCAAAATGCCAGGTGCCATCCTGACTTGTTTACAGACCCTAACAATTTTCTAGGTATTAAGGGAACATGGTATCTCAGTTCAAGCCGTTATAATAAAAGCACCGTAGACTTTGGGGTGTCTTATAAACAATGGAATTTTTTTTTTTAAATCATGTTCTGGAGGCTGGAACACTGGGGTCAGTTCTAGTCAAGGCTCTCTTGAATACTGCCACACCTTCACATGGTGGCAAGAGAACAAGAGAGCACTGGGAGGCCCCTTTAAACCAGGCCACTACCCTCATTCTGCAGGACTCTGTGTTTATGACCTCACTTCCTAATACCTTCTCATTGAGAGCAAGGATGTCCACATATGAATTTTGCAGGGGACACGAACATTCAGTCCATAACTGAAGGATGAATTTATTCCTATTTGCTTCATCGGGAGAGTATTTGAATACTGCAGAGTACAAGCGTACATGTTGTTGAGACTGATCTCTATCTTATCCCTCTGGGACTCACCTGGAAACTGGAGGGTAGAACAGAAACCACAAAAGTAGAATTGCTAAGCTCTCTGTAAACCCCGGAAAGCAGTTCTGCTTTGCTACCTATGTTTCAGGGTGGAGCTCAAGTTGGCATGCAGATTATTTTGCCTACTTTAGCACTGGTGCATGGAACTGAAGAACAATCCCTGGAACGTAGGAGGAGATCTTAGTAGCCAGGCCAGATTTCATCTGCATGGCAACCTAGGGGTCGGAACCTAGGAGACAGCTTTAGAAGCAAAATAAAACAACGACAACAAAACATGAGGCCCTGCTATCCAGTTACCTAGGTACTAGAGCATGAACCAACCTCAGGAAAGAAACCTGTAGTCAGGGTTACTTCAAGCCCACATCAGGGGCATGGAAGCCATGTTGGTTTAATTCTGTGCCTCATTTGCAGATCAAAGCAGTAGGGAAGAGGCAGAGCACTTTCTCCAAGGGTGACTGGGATCCACATGATTGGAACTCAGAAGGAAAAGCAGAAAGAGGGCCCCAGGCTGATCTTCAGGATTTGTGTTCTACCATACAAGACATATTTCCTGGACTGTTCTTGACCATGAGAGCTATTTGGGAATGGAAAATACTCTTTTTTTCCAGAAATTCTGCAGATGATTCCTTAAACATAGAAATGTCACCCTCACCTTATACCTGAGAAACATGTAGGCTTTCTTTAGAAGTAGGAAGAATCAATTTCTATGGAATTGTCTCCAAACACTCTGGGAAGAGTTCAAAATATGTGGCAGAATCCTGGTTGTGCATACCACCTAGAGATTTTTGACTGAAATATCAAACAAAAAGCAATCCTTGTATTAGTGCCCTATTGCCTCCATAACAAATTCCCTTAACAGTCTTACTGACTGAAGACAACATACATGTATCAGCGTGGATTTCTGGATGTGAGAAATTCTATAATCAAGATGTCATAAAACTGCAGGTTCTGGGGAGGATCCATCTTGGTCTCTCCAGCTTCCAGAGGCCTCCTGCATTCCTTGGTGTGTGGCTCCTTTCCATATCACTTCAGTCTCTGCTTAGATCATCACATCCCCCTGCTCCTCCAGCCCTGACCCTCCTGCCTTCCCGTATCAGCACCCTTGGGATTGAGGATAATATGGCCATACCAGTTATTCTGGGTTATTCTGCTGATTGCACATTCTGGCATCTTTCACAGGATTCTTTGCATTCTTTTCTTATTTGGGGAAATGTTATAGACTGGATGTTAGGCTCCCCCACAACTCCTATGTCAAATTCCTGACCCTCAATTGTGTTAGAAAGTGAGGCCTTTGGGAACTAATTAGGTCATAAGGGTAAAGCCCTCATGGACCTCATCGGGTTAGTCCTCTAATCAAAGGGATCTTGATGAGCTCTCTTCATCTCTATCATTGTGTGAGGACACAGTGAGAAGCAGGCCATCTGCAGGCTGGAAGAGGAGCCTCACCAGAACCTGCCATGGCACCCTTGACCTCTGTTCTCAATCTCAGAACCATGGGAGGTGTATTTGTACTCCTCATGAGTCACCCAATTTGTGGTCTTCTGCTATCGCCTCCTGAACTCAGTGAGACAGGGGATTAGCTTTTGAAAAAATATCCTTCTCTTGGTGTGATCAGAAGTCATCCATGGCCCTTCAATGGCGCACGATGAGTATCACCATGGGCTGTGAGGTTCTTAGCTAAGATGTTGGTCTGCACAAGTTATATTCCAGGCCACCCGGATAATATCTCTTTGCCTGTTTAAACCACCCAAACCATGGGTATATCCCCACATAAGCCATGAAACCGTGGGCACATAATGTCTAATAACAACGTTCACAACAATACACTTCTCTCTTGGAATATCTAGAAAGGAATTTATCACTCCCTTTCCTGCTGCCTACCAATTAGAAAAAGAGCCTGTGGTTACAGGATGAAAAAATCTTACATTTTCCTGTGTTTTTGGCCTAGATCATGGGGTGTGTTAGGCGCCTGGTTTTAATGATTATTTTAATGGTATTTTAAGCCACAGGCTTAGATCGCTCCTCACCCTTGCCAGTTCTTACATGTCTTTTATGTCTTACAAGCCTTGTTCTTCAAACCCCACTGGGCGAGACAGGGAGCTTTCCCCTGCAAGCTGAACAGTGCCAAGGAAATCACCGGCCTTCAGTAAATAATAATAGCACTTTGGGGCTGTGGCGGGGGATGGAAACTGGACATTTTCTGACCCTCACTTCCCCAGTATTCTCAGAGCCCACTCATTTTGGCAAATATCTTGGAAACCGAAAGATCTCTTAGGGGCTATTAATCACTTTTATAATGACGTCAGTAACTGTGTCTCTGTGGGGGATGTCTGTCCACTTTGGTTGTAGCACAAACCTGTCAAGAAAACTAATCGAAGACCCACTAAGTGCAAATTACTTTGTTGAGGATCCTGGGGTGAACAGTGATGGTAGATCTTATCAGATTCCTGAGACAAACACACACACACACACACACACACACAGACACTGTATCTCTGTTGCATTTGTAGAAGTTCAGAGTAGCTTTTCAAATTAGATCGATAATATTATCTTGCTTATTTGAATGAATAGTTTAAAAATAAAGCTTCATTTCTGCTCAGGAACTTTTTCTCGAGCATATGCAATGTTTCTTGAAATAAACAGGTGACTTAGGGGACACTCACGGATTCTTAGAATCACTTGTCTCTCAGTTCCTTTCACATCGGAATGACTGAATGACAGTCGTGTTTCAGAATCGTTGGTGCTACTAGCATTTGTCTCTCTCAAACTTGGGAGAGTTGAGAGAATATGGGAGAAATTTCAGCTCCATGAGTGTGCGTGTGTGTGCGTGTGTGTGTGTTTATTGGCAGATGTGAATACAGAAGTGATTATTTATAAACAGTTTCATACTGACTGCTTTTTGCCCTACATTTTCCTGGTGAATAGCAAAAGGTGACAGGAAATCCAAGTGGGATAGCTCTGGCCATCACTGGGGATTTGCAGCCCACATTGGATTCAGTCTCACTTGTTTGGGGATGAAGATGTTTCAAAAGTTTAAAGGAGAATCCTTTTCTCCTTCCTCTCCACCTTTCCTTGGCCTGTGAGCCCTGAACTACACTTCCACTCTCACACTAAAATCCCCTTCACCATCCAGTTAAAAGTTCCTTTGTGGGACCTCAATGACTTTCAGTGGCTTTGATGTAGGTACAACAATTGATTCAGAAAATGTTTTGGTTAATGAAATTTGACTCTCTGGAAAGTCCCATTCCACTCTTCCCCTCTAAAACATGTCCATAATGGTTGTGGTAATATACTATGGCAATTTTAAAAAAATGTCATCCCCTACCAAATTTTTAAAGCTCCTCTCATTCTTAACAATGTCTTAGGGATACGGCTTTGAAGTCCTACCCTCCTTGTGGGCATCCTGCCCAACACGAACACCATGAAGACCAGCATTTTTAAATGATGTTTTCATTTGTTGTTAAAACGTTTGTAAAGAGGCCAAAGTTTCTCTTATACCCTTACCGCTTAAGAGCGTAACTGTTTTTCCTCCTAGATTTCCTTCCATTCTTAGTTTTTTTTTTTTTTTCAGTTCAAAAGGAAGAAGAGTGGGTAAATGAACTCCACCAGCCTGTAACAACTCTCTTTTATCACTACTATCTCTTTTCCCTTTCCACACAGTCCAAGATGACTTCAGATAAGAAAGTCCATTCTGGATCCTGGGAGGGCCTCTCAGTGGTAGGGTGCATGTTTAGCGTGCACAAGGCCCTGGGTTCCAGCCCAGCACCCGGCATTGCCAAAAGAGAGAGAGAGATTAAATTTTTTTAAAAAAGAAAAGGAGAATGACAATTTGATGAGTCCTATTTGGTCTGCTTGTCCTCGCTTTTCCATCCTCTCTCAGGGAGGATGTATTCATTGTTATCGCATCTTTTGCTTTTCCTCCTCTTCCCCCTTCTTTATTTTCTACTCTTTCTTCTACCACTCCTTTCTCATTTTCCGAAGGCTATCAAGTATTTCTGTGAATTACCTTACAAAACCTAATCACAGAACTAATAACCAAGTACTACCTGGCTTTAGAAATGAAATAACTAAAATTCAGAAAAAGAAGGAACTTACCTAAGATGAAAAGTTAGAAGTGGTTAAAACAGAATTCAAATCCAGGTGAACCTTTTGTTAGCCTCTAATTCCCTACCTACCCTGTCCATTTATTTCTTCTTTCATTTAGTCATTCTTTTGTCCAATGAATATACATTTAATACTTCACTATATTTTAGTATTATTCTGAATGGTTAGACACAAGGAACGAGATATAATTTCATGCTCAGAGAAATTTGCATGATGTGTGTTTGTGCGTGCGTGTGTAGTGAGGTACCAAATGACCAGATGAGCACACTATCACATTGACGGTGTGCTTGGTGACATGGTAGAGATGGTTACAAAGTGTCACTGAAATACTAGCAGAGCAAATCTGAGGAATCACATGTGGATTCATGAGGAAGTAGCATTTGTCTGTATTTTGAGGTATAAATTCAAGTTTACAAGTGGAGTAGACAGAAAGAGCATCAAATGACACAAGAGCATTCTTTCCTTGAGGAAGAGAAAGATGTGCAGGGACAGCGTGCATCATGTGACTAGGAGAAAATCACAGTAGAGGTAGGATGTGAAAAACTGCATGTGTGAGGTACTGGGTTCTATCCTCTGCACCACATAAAAATGAATAAAATAAAGGTCTTTCGTCCATCTACAACTAAAAAATTTTTAAAACAAACAAAAACAACTTTGCATTCTATCTAGGGAAATAGGGAACCAATGTGGAGGTTCAAGGTCTCTGGATTTTTTTTTTTTAAGAGGCAAGTCATTGCAATATTTTTAAAAAGACAAGTTTATCCTTACAGTCAGTGCAGAAATTATTTACGATGTACTTATTATTGGCAGGCATTTTGGAAAACAATGGATGGGTATATTATAAACATGAATCAGAGATTCAAGAAATATGCTGTTTTGTGGGGAAAATAACGAAGGCTAAAAAGACTAGGAAGTAACACTGTAAGATGATCTAATATAAATTTTGTGCACATGTGCTGTGGAGTCACGGGCAATGGAGATGTATGTGTGACGGGAAGGAGAAATAGGGAAGACGAAAGAACCACAAAGATATTAGTTTCCGTTTTGCTGAAAATTAGATTCCTCCAAGAACAAAACTAAACATAAAGTGAGCGATTAGGAAAGAAATATTTGAATTGCAAAAGAGCAGAATCGTGCCTAGAAGAGGTTTATCCACACTCGGAGGATAAATATGACCTACCTTCTCCACTCCATCATGGCTCCAGGTTACCGGATACCACTGACCCAATGCCGTTCTCTCCTGAGACAGTCAAAGCCTCCTCTAAAAAGATCAGCAAAGATTTATGTCATGCATTTCCAGTCCTCAGACAACACTCAGAGGCCAACAGGGACCCCATAAACGACCAAGAGAAGGCGAGGACGTTGGGAGGCCAGGCTGAGCCTTGTAGTGAGGATTGGTCTGCTTCACTTAAAGCCTCATAAACACTGTCCTGCTGGTTCAGTCTTTAAACATAAATATCACAAAGTCCCTGGCTGAGCTTTTTTTTTTTTTTTTTTTTGGTTTATTGTAATTACAAATTTGTGACTCCAGCCCTTGACATCACCTTCTGTACAAACAGCTCTGTTTTACTGCTAAACTACAGGTTTATTTTTTACATTTCCCCACAGTGTACCCAGACCGCACCTACTTATGCAGAAAAGTTACTCCCAAGCTGGGGAGCCTTTGATCTTGTATTGTCACAAAGACAGGATTGGTGGAATGATTTGTCAAAGGCTTCTTGCATCAGGTGTGAACACGCCAGAGGGGGAGAGACAGCCATTGTAAAGGTTTGCCTTTGTTTGCTTTTTGATTTTATGAGGGGCAGTTCAAAGGATGGATATTTTTTATTATGAATAAGAGTGAGAAATGCTAAATCTTTTCTCCCCACCTCTGTTTCTGTTTTCAGAAGAGAAATTTTTAAACTTCCAGAAAATAATGTTGAAACAACCAGTTTGCAAACTATCATGTCTTTAATAATGAAAGCATTTTGAAAGGTGGGCGAAAAAGAATGTCCAGGGATGGTTTTGTCTAGGATCCAGGAACTGATAGGTGTGGTTGATAATCTCAAGAAGCTTCTACCAAGTACTGGACTTTGCCCTTTAGACACATGGGACTTGGTGCTGCCATCAACGTTTGGAACATTATTTATTTATTTTGAGAATAACAATGTTCATGGAAGTATTGCCCATTTGGAGTGGAATAGAATGGTCTAGGAGGGGTCAGAGTGGGAATAGCTTTAAGAAGTTACATTTCTCCCTCATTCAAAAAACAGGGCTGAGAATATAGCTCGGTTGGTACAATACTTGCTTCAGATGCACAAGGCCCTGGGTTCAACCCCAGCACTGCCAAAAAAAAAAAAGAAAAGGGAAAGAAAGAAAGAAAGGAAGGAAGAAAGGAAGGAAGGAAGGAAGGAAGGAAGGAAGGAAGGAAGGAAGGAAGGAAGGAAGGAAGAAATGGGACCTGCCGATTTTGACAGATTGAAAAGAGACATTCACTGATACATCTCATGTTTTCACTTGGAATCTCAATGAATGCACATTGGTTTCCGGTCCTGGGCTAGCCAGTGCTACTTTCATCCTCTATTGGGAGAGGTGGGGATGGAACACACTCAGAACTATGGAAACCATGGTTGATTGAAATCCCAAAATCTCAGTTACCATGCTCAGCAGCTATGCAGAGTGACAGAATGGATCTTAGAATGGAAAGCCCGGCGGCTGAGAGGTACTAAGGAGTTCACATCTTCTCTCTACCTCTGCTTCTAATTAGGAAACTTGGACTTTTAAATTTCTGACTTCTCTTTCCAGGGACACATGATCTGAAACACTGAATGAGTTCCCCAAATGTCCAGGAACAGTGGCTACCTGATAAACCAGCATAAGCTATTGCATCTTCACCCAAAGGGGGTGCCTGGAAATTGTGTGGAACTGAAGCATTGGGGTTTCTATAGCCACTGAGGAATGCAAGAGATACATATTAGACAACCCCCTTGGCTATTCAGACAGACAGCCTCTTGAACCCATGTCAGAATTAAAATCAGAACAACACTGTTTTTGTGACAAATTCATTTCTAAGGAAACAGCTAAATCACATGGTCCTCTGAACCCTTAGTAGAGCAATTTCAGCAGGCCAGGCAGCCAGTTCACTGGAGGGAGCTCTGGAGGGTGGAGAACTTCAGATAGTTTAACACATACACACATACACATGAATACACACATACACACAGAATTCATGCATATGCATACACATTCGTACACACACATACACAAACACACAATTTTGAAACATGATTCAGGTAAGAAACTGGACATAGCACTATATAGTTTACCTATGAAATGGAAAAGAAAGCCCAGGCTCAGGTATTTTATCATATACATAAAGGGGAGAGATCATTATGATTATGTGTTTAGCTTGATCCTTTAGTTTCAGTAATGATCTGTGCTCATTAGATAAAAATCAAGCAAACAAAAAAAAAAATCTCAACTGATTTTGTTTACATCCAAATAATTGGGAGAAACAAGCCATAGCTTCTCTACTTCTACACAGAGTAATGGTTTTCCTAACTCTGGAGTGTTCTGCACTCTGTTTCCAGATGCATTGGAACTCTTGGGCAGTCTTCCTTAGCTGAGACTTCCTTAGCTCTCAGAAGAGCTCAACTCAGTAGCCTCTTCTAACACTGTTTCTATTCGTATGTGGTCCACCAATTGCAGATGAAGATTCCGACAAGAGTCAATATGAGTGACAGGGCCCTGAGGCAGCATTATGTTGGAATTGTTCCTTATTGCTTTTCTCCTTATGGTAGTTTATAGTTCATGAACTTTTCTCTAAGATGAATGGCCTCTTCAAAGGCAGGAGGGACATCTTTATTTTCTCTGCCCTGATATAGTCAGGACTCAAAAATTTTAAGTCTGGGACACTTATAAAAGAAAAAAAATAGTAGCAAATTAATACCACTCGGGTTTTTAAAGCTTTGATCATCTCAAGAGAACCTACAGAAGGTTTCATTTTGTTCCAAAGAATTCATAGTATAATGGCAGGAGATTGGAAGTAAAATATTTTAAAAATGGCAGAAAGAAAACATGAAAAATAGAGACTGGGGAGAGGTTTGTTGATTGATTTGAAAGGAGAAAGGAAAGTCCAAGCAAAAGACTGAAGAGGATATCATTGGATATTATCTAGGCCTCTTTTTCTGAATTGTTTTAGGCGATATATTTCTGGCATATGGATTCACACCCACCTCTTTTCTGCCAGTTCTAAGATAGTTTCTATCCATTGTATTTATATTTTGGGTGAAGAATATAAAAAATATGATTTTGCTGCTTTTATAAAGTAGAATGAAATCATCCAGTCTGCTCGCCTTTAGTACAGTTCTGCTCAGCATGCGGCAACATGGCATGTCCTTGCCCACGTGGAATTAAACTGTGCCTGGGAACATGATGAGCATCACTGCCAGGCAGAAGCTTCATGAATTAGATATGCCCCACTTCCTTCCCCTGTCTGGGTGAAGCACACATCAATAAAAAGAATCCTTTAACCTATATCTGTGATATGCAAATTCCCCTACAAATTGTTCTTCGGTGGAAGATGCAGGATGAGTAAAAAATACATTCACCTGGTATTTGCCCACTGAGTATTGGAACTGTCTATTACTGCAGAGTAACCTGGCTTATCCTGACTGATGCAGGGCCCTAAGTATATGATTCTCTAAAGACCTCTGCTCCGCTAACTTGCTCAGAACAATCCCAGAAGGAACCCAAGCAGCTCCCTTAAAATGTGCTCACCTGCTTGCCATGCAGGATCTTCATCTGTTGGCTTGGTCTCTTTCATCTTTCTCCTAAAATGAGTCTGGAGAACACTGACAGCCTTCCAGATCACATTTAAAGTAAGAACGCAGTGACTGTTTGAACTTGGAGAAGCTGAGTTACAAACAGCGTCTTTGACCTCAAGACCACCACGTGGCCCGTATGCACTGGTGACCTCTGCCAGAGGTGGCACTTAGCCTGTGCCAGCAGGTTCTCAAACACTGCTTTCTCAACTCTGCAACCTGGACTTGAAGAAGACCCTGTGATGTCCTGCACTGGACCACAGCGAGGAGTTATCACTCTCTAGGAGATTTTCACATGGTTTGATCGTTCCAAAAATGGATTTTTTTTTTCTCTTCTCGTTTTCTTGTATTTGTTTTTCTAACATAGCTCTTTACTGAGATAATTCTGTTTCTTTCCTTTAAAGATCAGAATATGGTATATGAACAGCTGGGGTAGAAGTGCTGGAAAACAGAAAGCAGAGCCCAGTTCTCTCTGATGTCATGTTGCTTATGACCACATACAACACTAGGCTTTAATCCCCATAATTGACCATGGAAAATGATTAATATTTGTAATATTGTGAGTGGTTGGAAAAAGAGTGTAAAGTACACTATATAAATCATGTAACCAATTAAATACATGAGTATTTGTGCGGGTGAGGGTACATTCACCAAGGGGAGGTATTTTCATTACTTTTTAAAAATCTCTTCTCCAAATTAAACAGAAGTATACAAGATGGAATCTGTTTTCTCTTTATTTATCTTCTTATTCAAATTATTGGTGCTAAACCTTCCTGAGTAGGCATATATTTTCCATGATTAAGAGACCAAAAGAAAAACAGAAAAACAATTTGTTTAGGGCATGGTACCCTTCTTGGTCAAATAATGCAATAAATAGAAGCACTGTATATACTTCCTGGGATTCAGAATATATAATTTTACAATTACTCTGTTAAAAAATAAAATGAAAACCAAAAATAAAAAAGAAAAAAAGAAAAAAAGAAAAGAAAAACAGCTTAGTATTTTTAGGGCAACTTCTACACATAATAAAAGGCAAATTCCAGAAATAAATATCATATAAGACTTAAGTACATTTTATTACAATATATGGTTGTAATTGTTCTGTTTTGTTATTCTCAATGTTAAATTATTACCGTGTCTAATTTGTAGATTAAACTTTAGGATAGTTCAGTATGTATTGGAAAAACTATAGTATATACAGGGTCCCATCCTATAGGTGGTTTCAGGCATCCAATGGGGTCTTCCAAGGTAACCCCCAGGAATAAAGAGCATTACTGTAATAGATAATGTTTAAAAGGGAGGAGAAAACATTTTGTGCAGAGAATAAAATATTGAGTCCATGAAATGGATGTTGTGATCACTGAAAACAGGAAAAACTAAGATGCTTAGGGCAGACACTGGCAGCAGTAGAGGAGGTTTGAAGCTGTGAGTGATAGAGAGAGGATGGCATTAGAGACTTAGAAGAATATGGGCAAACTCAAAGCAACCATGATGGACATGATAGGGAATTAATAAACAAAATCACTAGGGCAGACAGTCAGCTACTGGGCATTTAGAAATGTGGAGTGAGTTTACAACAGGCACTATGGAGAATGTAACTGCAGAAGTCTGAAGAATATCTATTCTTCTATGTCCCAGCAGACGTGGTCAAGGAGGAACACATTAGGATTACTCAGGTTGGTGACCTCAGACTGCTCTGCATTTGCTCTTCCTTAGCACTCTTGGGAAGTCTTTTCATTTGAACACAAGAAAACAAAAACACAAAAGTACAATAAAACAAAACAACAAGACAACCCTGAGTATCTCAGTGGGAATTTGTATAAAAGGATTTCTAGATTTGAGAAGAAAAGCACCAAAAGACATGACTGTGGGGTTCAGACTGGACAACAAGTTTAATGAGCCAAAATCTGAGGAAGAGAGAAATCAAAGTCTGGAAATCAGATGGTCCCGGATTTGAGGCTGTAATAAGAGCAAAAGGCACGTGAAGTAGTTTTATCAGACATGCAGGGGCAGGACGGTCTTCCAGGATAATCTGAGCAGCTTCTAACCTGTGATTGAAAGCAAACTTAACTTTTGATGAAAGAATCCCCAAAGCTCAGTTAGGTGAGTGATGGCCTAGCATTTGCAAAGCATTATGGGAGCATGCTAACGTGTAAAACTGTCCGTATCTGAAATGCTTCCAAACACATACTCACTAAGATTTTATCCATCCCCTCATACCATGTGTTGACGGGGGTCTTTTACTTTGACTCTGCCCTCACCATAGCATACTTCTTATAGCGGGCAGGAAAGCCCTTTCCAAGGGAGGAGGTTACACAAAACAGTGTCCAGAAGCTAAGACTCTTAGAATGTTACCCATTATTTTGAAGTGACTTGTGCAGTGTCACATAGAAGCAGACACTGGACTAGAATCAAGTTCTTCTAAATTCTAGACTAGGGTCCTTCTCTCCTGTGGCCTATTGTCCTCAAAAAGTAAATGAGCCACCCAGGCCACCTGTGAGAAAAGAGTTTGAAGGGGAGTTGGGGAAAGACCGAGCCTGATTTTTCCCTTCCTTGGATGGAGCTAGAAATCCTGATGTGATCAGTTTTATGGTGTTTAAAATGGATACTTCTACACAGGGCCAGCCAAGGAAGGTACATTTCCTGTTGGTCCAAGAGGGCATTATGGGCGGGAGTGACACCATTAACTGATGGTTTATTGCTTTGGGGAAATATTTGGACATCCTGTTTGCTTGATCAGCAGTTAAACCTTGGGTTGCTGTTCTGACCTTGGTTCACCCAGAAGATTATTTCTATAAACTTGAAAACTGAAACCAAGTAAGATCACATACACCAAAGAAGCCCAGAGGAAGAAAGTTGGATCTTTTGTTTATCTCTAGGGTGTGAACGCCAGCCAAAGACCATACTCCTGTTCCTTCTCTGGAAACAAGGTGATTTGCATTTCTCTGGGGTTTTAACTCCTGATTAACTATGTAAATAACTTTATTCAACAAAGCCTCCCTTTCCCCCTTGGATTTTGACCTTTGGAGCCCCCTTGCTAATGTTTTTGGGAATTAAATAATGAGCATTTAATACCAGAAGCTTGGAAAATATAGCAAAGTTCTGGTGGAAAATGCCATATTAAAATATAAGTAGTCTATAATAAACATGGATTTATTAACAATTGTGTTTCCCAATTGCTCGTCATAATCATCCTCCTATGTGACAAATAATATTATGAAAAACTTTGGAGTCTAACTCCCTGCAGCTCACAGTACATAAATATGAATGATAAGAGCTCTTAGCAGTACATCTCATCAGATTCATGGGGTGCAGTTGGGTTGGTCTTCAGACCCCCTACCTGAAGATCTCCAAGTCTAATAGGAGCCACCTCTCTTGGTGGAGAGCTTCAGAGCTCACAGGGCCCTTGAACAAGTCTTCTGTTTTGTTTGTTATGCTTGTTTCTTCAAACACCACGGAGTGAGTTAGTACAAGTGTTATCCTTTGTGTAACTCCACTAAAGGAAACAAGACATAGAAATTTAGCCATAGTACTCCAGATCTCCAGTACTCCACAGTGTTTGGAACTCATGCTTAGGGCTTCTCCTCATTAATCAGCTTAGGAGGAAATTCTGGTAGCCATTGGTAGTTTTGTTCCTGATAGTGTTTCTCAACTGGGTCAACCCAAAGTTCTACCTTCCATTCAACTACCAGACCACAGTCTGTGTCTTGAATTCTGTGGACGTGAAACTCACCGGGAAGTCTCTATTTGGAACAAAGGGCATTAGAATTTTCAGGGATATCTGTGCAAGATTCCAAAACACGGAACATAATTCTAGATTTTTAGTTAATCTCTCAATTCTAAGCAAAGAAACACTGCATGGAGTTCTATAAGGGCGCTGGAAATGTCACCTTAATGAACATCAGCCCCACCCATTTCTCCCTGGGTGTCACACAAAGATGAAATAAAACAAAAATAATAAAGATAACATGATAATGAAGCAAACAAAACAAAATATTATGAGTGTAGGAGAACTGGCCCACCAAAAAAGAAAATAATGAAGTATCAGAAAGACCACTGAGCTTTAGGGTCCCTGGGTTTCTTTTACTCCAGTAAAGCTTGGCTAAAATAACACAAACCCTCTAGCTTACTAATTTTTCAGGCCAATATTTGGGCATAATTTGTGTGCTTTATGGGCCTGGAAAACCCAGGAGAGGCCCCAAATTGCTGACGTAACTGTCTTTGAATTTAACAAAGCCCATTACCGTGTCAGGGAGGAGGATGGGTGGAAAGCTCAGGGGGCAGGTTTTCGAGGCACCCAGAGGGGTTTTTCACTGCAGCTACTGAAATAATAAACTCCCTTGATTTTTGGCACCAACCGGAGTAGTTTTAACAGTTCACTTCTAATCGCAGATAATTCTTTTTTTATTATGTCATTTTAGATGCCGTTATTGCACACATAGCAAATGTTGCTATGTTACTGAGAACCATAAACTGCTAAACTGCACAGAGGAGATCAGTCCTAACAAAAGTGAAACTGTCTGTGGTCTGAGTTAGCGTGTGTGTGTGTGTGTGTGTGTGTGTGTGTGTGTGAGAATCCGCCCACGGCTCGTTTTCAGAATAGATTTTATGATGTCTGGAATCTGGACTGAACTTTCTGTCTTCTCCTGTTTCAATTAAAAGAAATTAAGAGCTGGCTCATTATCTTTCCAGTAAATTTTAGTATAAATTCTGGGGAAGGGAGACCCCCAAGCAATCAAATTTCATACACTTCCCCAGAAATGGGGATTGAGATCCTGTCGTCTGGACAGGAAGTGAAAACACGTTGTTTTGTCTTAGACGACGACGAGGCAAATACTTCTGATTTTACAAAGAGAAAGGAGAAGGAGAAAAAAGAACCCAAATGCACTTGGTGATTTTTGATCATATGCTTGGAATAACTTCAAGTGCAAAACTAGACTATTAGGCAAAAACATTCACTCTTCCTCATTTTTATTTAATTTGCTTATATTAATTGGGATGATGATATTTAATATACCATTTTGAATCTTAAATAGTTTAAACTCCTAAAATTTCAAGAAAAAAAAATCATACCTAACTTTTTATTCAAATACACCAATTATTGACTTTTTTTTTTTCTGGGGTTGGGGGGACAGGTAACGAGGAGTTGAATCCAAGAGACTTAATCAATGATCTACATCCCCAGCCCCATTTTTTTTTCTTTTTTTTTTTTTTTTTTGAGACTTGATCTTGCTAGGTTTCTTAGGACTTTGCTACCTTTCTGAGGCTGACCCCAAACCTGTGATACTCCTACCTAAGCCTTCTAAGTTATTGGGATTACAGCCATGCACTGCTGGGCTCAGCCAATTATTGACATTTTACCCCATTAGTTTTGTTGTGAGCTGTCTGTCTGTCTCTTCAATTTTTGTTCTTTTAATCATTGGAAGAAGATAGGTTATGGAAATCTTGACCCTTTGCCTCTAAACACTTAAGTGTATTATTTCCTAAGAATAAAGAGCTTCCCTTCCAAATTTACAGAAAGAGGACCCAAATTGGAAGTTCTACTAGCACCACTGATACTGTGGTCTACAAAGGCTCTTCGTATTTTGTCAATTGGCCCAGAAAAGTCCTTACGGTAACTCCTCCTAGTCCTGATCCAATCTGGGATTACATATCACATTTAGCTTTTATTAGACTCACAGATTCTTGCACATATGCATGCACATTTAGCACATCTGGGTCAGAGGTCATTGCTAAACAAATATTCACCAAATAAGATCTTGGGCCCTTGTTAGCTCATCTCTCCATTTCCATGTTGGTCTCTCCTTAAAACAGTAATAAGAGCAAGCTAAGCAAACAACAACAAAAGAGTTTTGGTTTTAAAATCTTTAAAGGATGATGCTTAAAAAGGAATTTTCAAAGGAATGATGTAAAAAAGTGTGACTCTTCTCCCTCCAGGGAGCTTCTGTAGGGTGCATATGGAATGGTGGTGCATATAAATGCTCTGCACAGGAAGACACGCAGCACAGAGTGCTGCGAGCACCACATGGGAAACTCCCAGTGGGCTGAGAGGCAAGAACTCAGCCTCAACCTGCAGGCCACAGAGAGAAGGCCATACAGTGAACAGGAAAAAGGGAGGTCAGTAGCTAGACAAATGGCCTCGATACACATGAAACTAAAGGATCCACATGATTAAAAGAAAGATACAAACAGACTGGCGTAGAATCACCATAGAGTATGTTTGTACAAAAATTATTATGGTTTAGATATGAGGTGTCCCCCAAAGGCAAGTTCATGAGGCAATATAAAGAATTTTAGAGGTGAAATGGTTGGGTTATAGGAGCCTTGGCCTAATCAGTTCAGAGATCCACTAGAATGGATTAACCAGGGGGTAACTGTAGGTAGGTGCGTGTGACTGGAGGAAGTGGGTCACTAGGGGTATACATTTTGTCCCTGGTGAGCAGAGCTTGGTCTCTCTCTGCTTTCTGGTGGCCAGGTCTTCTACCAAACTCTTCCACTATAATATTCTGCTTTGTCTCAGAACCATAGCAATGGAGCCACCTGTCCATGGATTGAGACCTCTGAAATGATGAGCCCCCAAATTTTTCCTTCTCTAAATTTTTTTTTGTCAGATATTTTAGTCACAGCAGTGAAAAGTGGACTAAAACCAATAATAATAATAATAATAATAATAGTAAAGATCAGGTGTATTTTGAATTTTATTTTGTAAATATGTGGTTTTGGATACACGCTATTATCTTTTGGCAATGGAGTTATTCCTAATAAGCTAAACTTATGCTCTTGTTTATCTTCTTGAAGTTTTAAAGTAAATAATATTCTTACTTTCATTATTAAACATGATTTCACATAGAGAGCAACTGATGGCCATATGCATAGCTATATATATATATAGCTAAATTAGAACAAAAATAGCTATTCCCAAGCTGGGTCTAAGTGAGTAGCTCTGGGACTGGAAACGTTGGGAGGAATAAATTGGTTCAGGTTGGTTGGCTCCCGGTGGGGTCCCTAGAGGGGCTGGAGTCTTATGTGGGTTCTAATGGGAACTGAAGGAGATGCCAAAACACTCTGGTCTGAGTCTGTGTAACACTGGTATATAAAATAAAGGTTCCCTAGTTCCTAGGAACTCTTTAGGATGCCAGTCTGCTACTCTTCATATCTTATGGTAGATCTGGAGGGTTGGAGGATGGTAATGCTGATAATCTATAAGTGTTTACTAGTAACATTTGTCAAAATTAAAAGTCTCACCTGAATCACACTATGTAGCTTGAACATCCTTTGTTCAACAATCTGAAATCTGAAATAGCCTCAAATTTGCAACTTTTTGAGTGTGGACACTACATCACAATTTGAAAATCCCATACCATAAAACTTTGTTTCTTGTACAAACTTATTAAATATATATTAAAAGTTACCTTCAGGCTATGTGTAGAAGTCATGTATTAATTATAAATGTATTTAATGTTTTTAGACATGGGTCTCATTCCTAAGATATTTCATTATGTCTATGCAAATATTCTGATATGATCCCACAAAATTATGAAATCTGAAACATTTCCATCCCATGGATTTAAGACAAGGGACACTGAACTTGTACCTTGGTACAATGTTCACCTGAATGAGGCTTCCTTTTGAGCTGTATTAGGACACTTCAAACACATACACAGAAATGGGATTTGGCTCTCAGGAATGTATGGTGCTTTCCTTTGTCTAGTGAAATATAAAATTATATGTTTCATCATTAATCAAATCACCATTTCAGAACTACAAAACCACAGTACTAAACCATGAGCAAGAAAAGGATTTTTAAAAATTTTATTATTGATATTTTGTTGTTACTGTTAGGAAGGTCAGTGAGGCTTTGTCTTTGCCTACTAACATTATCTCCCAAACTGTGATGGAATTGCATGCATTCCTCTGAATATTTTCTGGGTGGGTACCAGCCATCAGAAAATGAGCATGCACACACCAAAAAATTATTTTCTGCAAGCAAGATACTATAGCGTGTTGGTCTTGTGTTTTGGTTGCTACATTTGAATTTCAACTTCTCAGTGGCAATACCTTAGCTAAGCATATGGCAACTATCAAGATGGAAGTTGATGCATAGGTAAGATCCAGAAGTACATAGACAGCAACCAGTAAGTTTGGGGAGAGAGTCTTATTCTCTTTCTTTTCTATTGACTCAATGCCAAGCCCCTTGATGGTGATAAAATGTAAAATATTGTGGGCAGGAGAGAGGAAATGGAGTGAAAGGCGATCTCCTAAATCCCATCTCTAAATTCCTCCAGATTTTGTGATCTACTGGTTCTTCAATAAGTCTTTGTAAATGCCCCTATTGAGCTTCTTTGGGCTGAGTGGGAGAATCTTAGTTTCAGGATGAACCAAAAGAATCGGACAAGACTGCCACATACCTGGGGTAGGAACTGGTGGGTGGAAATCCCATCCTTAGAGAACATTATAGGATGGTCCAGCTGAAATCTGGAAATTGGGGATGCTTCACTTACGATCATAAGATTCCAGCAATATAAAACGTGTCCTTCTTTATTACAGCTAATAGATATTGAATGTCTACTATACCAGACACAAATCTTTTAACAACCCCCTGAAAAGAAGTATTATCCTGTCCTTACAAATGAAGAGACTCATGCTTAAATCTAAGTGGCTTGCTCAAGACTATGTAGCTAGCAGAAGAAAGGGACATGTTTTAAACTTTCATCAATTTGACCCCAATTTCACCTGCTTTTTCTTAAATAGATTGCTAATTTATCCATCACTGATTTCCTTTCATGCTTCCTTGCTCAAAAGGAATTAATATTTCCCATTAATCACATCATGCCTATGAATCTATCTGAAGGACCAAGAAGACAATCTTTGACATCTATGACTTGGTTTTACAAGTACATTTTTCCTATTTTTGCCACACAATCTTCAAATGTTCCAATTCCCCCCGTACATTCCATCCTTAGCACAATCTTGCTCAATTAAGTAAAATGAAATAGATGCTTGGGCCTGCAAATTCCCTTGCTTTTCTTTCCAATATATCTGCTTGTCCTGTTTCATTCGTGTAAGAATGAATACATTGATTATTTATTCCATATAATGTGAGGATGAGTTAATGTATTCTAGTCCTCACTCAACATATACAAGATTTGCATACAACTGAAGGTTACCATAGAGGTTAAAACCTTAATTGCCCAGATGATTATCATGGTGGAATTGGAGCCCTGTAGCAGATTACAGGAATACTATGGAATCAATGTACATTTCTGAACTCATAGTATAGGTTAAATAACTTTTATCCAAAATTCTTGGGATTAAAACCATTTCAGATTGTGCATTTTTTAAAAAATCTTGGAATATTCACACACGTATAATAAAATATTCTAGGTATGGGAGCAAAGGCTAAAAATGAAATTTATTTTCATAATACACCTTATACACATAGCCTGAAGATAAATTCATACTATATTTTTAATAATTCTGTGGAGATAGCTTCTTGGTGTGCAATTTTCCATATGTGGAATGATATCCAGACTCAAAAGTTTTGGATTCTAGAATTTTTTGGATTTCAGATTTTCAGATTGGGGATGATCAAGATATACATAATTGGCAGGGTTGCTCATCCTGTCACCTCCGTTATTGTCCCTATGGACAGTTCTGTTAAGGACGAACACAGGCCATCTGCACATCTGCAGCTGCAACCATTTTATACAGAAGTGATGCTCTTGCTCCCATCAACTAATGTGGTCGGGGTTTATCGCTGATTAGCCACAGACAAGTAATTTCCCCTTGCCTTAGCACCTTCATTAAAAAAAAAAGAGAGAGAGAGAGAGAGAAAAAAAGAAAGATTTGTGCTACAGAATCCCAAAGACTGCTTCCTAGGATATAGTGCTCTGAAAAGAACACTTTTACAAGTACATACAATTTATACATTTCTGATGAATTTCAAGTTCGCTCATCAAAATGTTTTATAAGAAGCCATTTGAAACCGTTGGAGCCTTCTGAGCACTTCCCCAAAACCATTTTCTTGATCTTTCTGCCTTAGGAAATAACATCCTGCCAAGTTTAGAAGGAACCTGAGCCTCCAAAAGGGCTGAGTCTGTGAAGTCTCAAAGTTCCAATGGACATGAACTTGGCCAAATATGTTGAACCTCTCTCTCTCTCTGCTTTTTGCTCATGTTGCCAGCTGGTAGAGTTAGTTAGTTCAGCTTCACTGTTTAAAGTTTCCTTTTGGGCTAATGAATATTTCTAAAATATTGTATTGCTTTAGAGCCCATGCTATGGCCATGTAAATCAATTCCCACCTCTATTAAATAAGTAGGTGATTTTTAACCCCACAAAAATTCCATTGAGATATTGCAGGCCTTATATTGGCTAGTAATAGACTATGGTGGTGGTCTCGTAGAAACAGCCATGGGTGGGATTCGGGGGAGAAAGATTGTCATCACTTGGGCTGCAGAATTCATAGAAGGGACAGAGGCTGCTGTGCAGCTTCCCCTCGCTCAGGAGAAACCAGGTGGCTCCACTGATTCCCTGGAGCCAGAGGGCAAAGTCCCAGTTCTTCAGCTTTCTCTCAGGGGATGACCCTCTTCAGGTAGCATTTCTTGGGAATAGAAAGTCAAGAAATTAAAAAAGACCAGAAGCTCATTCATAAAGGAGGCCTTAGAATTTCAGAAGTGGTCAGCACAAAGCTGGGGAACTGAGAAATTATGTTCTTCAAGCTTCTACGATTAAGAACTTAGTGCCTCTGTGCACTGAGTCTCCTAATAATCAGTGGAAGAATGTGCCTGTCTGCAGTAGTCACTTATAAATATTAATGCAGCTTTGAGAAACTGGGACCTGATTTTAAGTGTTACATTTTATTTGTAAGCGCATAGTTTAATTATGGCTGTAAAACATTCGTTACTTAAAATTTGCTGCTGTTTTGTGACTTGGGAGCCAGACTGGTTTGTAATGTGTGGCCACGTTTCACATATGTTCTTTTCAAGGCAGATAAATGAGCTGAGAAGACCATCACCTGAAGGAACATCGAAATGCTTGTTTGAATACACGTTGTTGGAATTAAATGTGGCTTTTTGCTTGTGGTTGTACTAGTTCTATAATTGTGATCTGCTTTCTCAATGGCATTACCATTCTTTTGGGACTATGAGAAATTCCTCTAGGGAAGAATCTCGAATAGGCAAGGTGTTGATGAAATCTATATGAAATCTATTCGAAGGGTGCAATGAAATCACCTGTGTTCTTGTACCCCAAATCCATATGTTGAGCTGTAACCCCAATATGATTGTATTTGGACAGAGGGCTTGTAGAATGTAATTAAGGTTAAATGAGGTCATTAGGGTAAAGTCCTAATCCTATAAGATTGATAGATTAATAAGAAGCTGAAGATCCCCACCCCTCCAGCCCCCAGCCCTGCCTTGTGAAGACACATCAAGGTAGTGACCATCTGCAACCCAAGGAAAGAGCCCTCACCAGACACTGACCTTCCTAGCCCCTTGATCTTGAACTTCTAGCTTCCAGACCTGTAAGAAAATAAAGGCCCATCATTTAAGCCACCTAGTCTATGGCACTTTGTTGTGGCAACCCAAGATGACTAAGACAAAGGGGCTTCTGGGGAGTAAGCAGAAGGTTATTAAAGGGAAGACACAACTGGCTAATTGCAGCAAGATGTTATGCTAGAGGGTGGGCCATAGTAGAACAGGGTTGGCTAGCAGGACCTGGGATTGGAACAAATTAAGTCAGAGGTTAGTAGATGCTGCAGATCTACCAAAGCCAGAGACCCAGTGAAAGGAAATGAACTGAGCAGGAGAGATGTGGACTTAGTTCCAGAGAGACAGGAATCCAACGATGGGGAGACTAGGATCTCCGAGAGCAAGCTCGATGAGTTACAATTCACAGCCCCTGTTTCTTTCTTTCTATCTTTATCTTGACCTCATATTACTCTCCTTGTGAATCTGGGTAACCTTGGGACATAGAATTCAGTGTGTTCAAAAATGAGTGGGCGAAGGACCTGAAGAGATACTTCTCAGAAGATGATGTACAATCAATCAACAAACACATGAAAAAAATGTTCAACATCTCTAGCAATTAGAAAAATGCAAATCAAAACCACTCTAAGATTTCATGTCACTCCAGTCAGAATGGCAGCTGTTATACATACAAACAACAATAAGTGTTGGCGAGGATGTGGGGAAAAGGCACACTCATACACTGCTGGTGGGACTGCAAATTGGTGCAGCCAATATGGAAAGCAGTATGGAGATTTCTTAGAAAATTGGGAATGGAATCACCATTTGATCCAGCTATCCTTCTCCTTGGTCTATACCCAACGGACTTAAAAACAGCATACTACAGGGACACAGCCACATCAATGTTTATAGCAGCATAATTCACAATAGCTAAATTGTGGAACCAACCCAGATGCCCTTCAATAAATGAATGGATAAAAAAATGTGGCATATATACACAATGGAATATTACTCAGCAAAAAAGAATAAAATCATGGCATATGCAGGTAAATGGATGGAGTTAGAAAAAATAATGCTAAGTGAAGTTAGCCAATCCCCCAAAACCAAATGCCGACTATTTTCTTTGATATAAGGAAGCTGATTCATAGTGGGATAGGGAGGGGGAGCATGAGAGGAATAGATAAACTCTAGATAGGGCAGAGAGATGGGAGGGTAAGGGAAGGGGCATTGGGTAATTAATGATGGTGGAATGTGATGATCCTTATTATCCAAAGTACATGTATGCAGACACGAATTGGTGTAAATATACTATGTGTACAACCAGAGATATGAAAAATTGAGCTCTATATATGTAATAAGAATTGTAATGCATTCTGTTGTCATATATAAATAAAAAAAAAATGAGTGGGTTGCTCAAATCTCTGCTTCTGAAACAATGCCCCTATAGCTAGATGCATGCTTACACAGAGGTACCTGTCACACATGTCATTGAGAGCCAGTAGGAATCATATCAATATTAATTAGGCAATAGACTATGAGCATTCTAAGTATGATCAAAAGTATTTTATAAAGTGGGGCAGGGGCAAATGGAAACTACCACACAGCATGAAAATAAATTCTCGATGAAAAACAGTTACCCTGGATGTTAGGGTTGTTCTAGTTTTGTGCCTTGTGCTTCTTAAGGTCTGATTTTTCTGGAACAACTCTATTTTATTTTGAAATCAGAAAACAAAACTATTAAACTATTAAAAAAACGGAACACGCTGCTGGCACAGGCGGAGCTGGTGGAGGACAGCCACGACAAGCCTGTCCATCTCGCTCTGCTTCTCTGGAATTCTTAGGGTAATTGCTGAGTTCCTATGTTTATAGAATGTTTCAGGGAAGGGTGATGCCGAACAGAAGGCATCTTATGCTCTTCGTGCTCACACTACACACACACACACACAGAAAATACATGGTGTGAGTTTTGTCTTTCATTTGATCATGACGCCCTCCCAAGCACAGCACCCAACTGCTTTTTTTTTTCAATATTCAAACAAGACAAAGGGAAAAAGAAAATTAGGACAAGCCATGAAAACAACAGAACCCACACGGCAGCCAAAGACAAATACCTTCCATGCCCACATCTCATGCGCTGGTGACATCAGGGAGGCAATCGTGATCGCAATCTTGGGAAGGTCCAATCAGTTATAAATCTCTAAGAAAGAAGAGAGAGGACAATTTAAATATATTTGGGTGGAAGCGTTTATTTATTTATTTATATTATTTTTTCTTTGTACTTGGGATTGAACTCAGGGATACTCAACCACTGAGCCTCATCTCCAGCCCTATTCTTTTGTATTTTATTTAGAGACGGGGTCTCACTGAGTTGCTTAGCACTTGACCATTGCTGAGGCTGACTCTGAACCCGTGATCCTCCTGTCTCAGCCTCCCAAGCCCTGTCTGGTAGCTTTTTGTTGTTGTTGTTTTGGTCCTGAGGTTTGAACCCCAGGGTGTTTAACCACTGAGCCACCTCCCCATCCCCATTCTATGTTTTATTTTGAGGCAGGGTCTCTCTAAGTTGCTTAGGGGCCTTGTTTTTGCAGAGGCTGGCTTTGAACTTGTGATTCTCTTGCCTCAGCCTCCCAGGCCTTGGGGATTACAGATGTGTGTCGGGGCATATGGCTTGGTAGCCGCTGTTCTTTTTGTGAGAGGTGAGATTCCTCCTGCCATGGGAAGGAGACAGAAATGTATGTTAGGGAAGGAGGATGTAAAATATGAAAAAAAATCAGTTGCGAACTTAGATTAAAAATGAATATGCTTCATCCATCAAATGTAACAATTGATCTATTAAAAAAAAATCCTGAAATGCTGCTCTGTAAAATCAGTAAATACGGGAAAAGTGGCTTTTATCCTCATCACTTGATCCCCATCCTCAAGCTGGATTCATTCTGCAGGCCCTTCTGCTGCTTCATGACCAGGTGAGACGGCAGCTCTTTGCAGGTAGCTGGCACAGGTGTGCCAGTGTCTGTAGGCAACAGAAACCAATAGGGTGACCCCAAGCACTGGGCTTTAAAGGGGGTTTGGAAGCTTTGGAAATTATGGCAGTGGTCAGCTCTCAGAGAGCTGAGGCCCGTGGGCTCCTCAGGTGAGCCTTGGCAGGCACCTGTGCTGCTGGTTGTGAGAGATGCTTGTTGATCCACTTGACCTCATCGGCAGTGAGATGTTTGTGCCACAGTCATCACCCTTTGCTGCCAGGCCCCATTTGTGAGGAAGGGAGTCAACTGCGAGGAATGGCCAGGCGTCCATGCAGAATTGCTAGAGAAGGTTCAGAAACAAAACAGGGTGAAATGAAACCTCCATGTTAGTTCTCGGAAGACTCATTCTTCTGAGCCAGTTTGTATTTCGAGGAATGAGCGGAACTGGTTCAAGAACAGAAATGGGCTCCCCTGCAAGTGCCTGGAAAGAAGATTCAAATCCCATGTTGGGGATCCTGACGGGGAACAATTAATGAAAATGACAATGTTTCAGTGACATTCGATGGCATTGAGAGCCCAATGTGGTTTCAGTATTTACTCCAAATACTCCCTGTATCCCATGATCCTGGCAGTTGAAGAATAGATGTTTAACTCAGTAGATGAATGGGGATTTGTCAGAACCTGACATGAATAGTGCAAGTCAGCTGGGTCCAGTCTCCAAGTCCCTGGGTATTCTGAAAAATGAGATTTTTTTTCATTTCTTCGTGTAACAATTTTGCATCTATCTAGTGGTCCCTGAGAGTTAAGAGACTCACCCTTCAACACAGCATCCTGAGATTTTTCTCTCAGTGACTGGTAATTTGGGCTGTGTTTGATGTTCTAAGCTGCAAACTTGGCCATAAGCAACTCCTCAGCTTCATAGTCTCCTTTCAAAGTGCAAAGGAAACTGAAAACCAGATTCAAATCTTATATGTTTGTAATGTACATATATGTAGCACCTGTTAAATACATAGACACTGAAATTGTAACTTAAAATACAAGTATATAGATAGCTGAAAATAATGGCTATTATGGTTTAAAACTGAGTGCCTGTGACACAAGATGCTGAAGCCATGATTCACAGGGAAGTGCCTGAGTAGAATATGCTCTGCTCCCAACATGGATCAAAGATCTGAACAGGGTTCTGCCCTGGGCCCATGACACTGGAGAGCTAACCCACTCCAGTTCTCTGATGGTTCTTGCATGAGGTACAATTGAGAAATCATACAAATAGTTAAAACTGAAAAGCACAGAAATCATTTGACATCTTATCAGGGAAGAGACAGCTGGGTTTCTACCTCTGGAAGGACATGGGAAGCTATGGTGATTCTACTCCTATATTCAATTCTTTATAATACTGCAGATGTTCAAAACCCTCAGTCTCTAGAGCATTCCTGTCTTGTTTTTTCCCAAGAAAGGGAAAGAGCAGGATTTGAATGACGTTCCACTATTCGCATCATCTAGCTGAAAATGTTCACCAAGATGATGAGTTGATGGATACGTTGGGCGATAAGACAGCTTGAGCACATTTTTGCTTAGGATCTATTCTGAGCATCTTCTTCTTCTATGAAAAATCACTGGTTTGGTTGAGGACTAGTATCACTAGAAGGATATCTGAGACAGAATCAGGCTGCAATTCTGGAACAGTTTTCTTTAAAATAAAAATTAATTTGTTTTCCATTTATGCTGATCATCTACAGAAAAGAAATAATGTTTCTCTGGACCAATGTAGTGGTAATGTAAATACAACTAGGTTCCAGGAAGTGAGGGTCCCTGTGATCACCAGCCCTGTGTTAAAAGAGATATCCTCTGACAGGAGTGAGATGAATTCTTAGAGTAGTTTTAATTTGCATTTCTCTAATTGCTAGAAATGTTGAACACTTTTTCATATATTTGTTGATAAATTGTCTTAATTCTTCTGTGAAGTGTCTGCTCAGTTCCTTAGCCCATTTATTGATTGAGTTATTTGGTTTTTGGTGTTAAGTTTTTTGAGTTCTTTATGTGTACTAGAGATTAATGCTTTATAGGAGGTGCATGTGGTAAAGATTTTCTCCCAATCTGTAGGCTCTCTCCTCACATTGTTGATTATTTCCTTTGCTGAGAAGAAGCTTTTTAATTTGAATCCATCTCATTTATTTATTCTTGAATTTTACTTATTATGCTTTAGGAGTCTTGTTAAAGAAGTCAGATCCTAGGCTGACATGGTGAAGATTTGGGCCTATTTTTCTTCTATTAGGCACATGGTCTCTAGTGCCTAAGTCTTTGATCCACTTTGTTTTGATATTTGTGCAGGGTGAGAGATAGAGATTTAATTTCATCTCACTTCTGTCAGAATTGCAATCATCAAGAACACAGGAAACAATAAATTTGTACACTCATACATTGCTGGTAGGACTGCAAATTGGTGCAACCACTATGGAAAGTAGTATGGAGATTCCTCAGAAAACTGGGAATTGAACCACCATTTGACCCAGCTATCCCACTCTTTGGTTTATACCCAAAGGATTTAAAATCAGCATACTGTAGTAATGTACCCATGTCAATGTTTATAGCAGCTCAATTCACAAAAGCTGGACTATGGAACCAACTAGGTGTCCCTCAATAGATGAATGATAAAGAAAATGTGGTATATATACTCAATGGAATATTACTCAATGGAATATTACTCAGCTTTAAAGAAGAGTGAAATTATGGCATTTTCCAGTAAATGGTTGGAGTTGGAGAATATCATCTAAGTGGAATAAGCCAATTCCACAAAACCACAGGCTGAATATTTTCTGTAGTATGCAGATGCTAATTCACAATAAGGTGGGGGGCACTAGGGAAGAATAGTGTTACCTTAGATTAGGTAGAGGGAAGTGATGGGAGGGGGGAAGGGGATGTAGGGATATGAAAGATAGTAGAAACAGATATCATTATTATGTGTAGTCATTATTATGACTACATGACCAATGTGATTCTACAACATGTACACTCAGAAAAATGAGAAATTATATCCCATCTATGTATGATATATCAAAGTGCACAAATGCATTCTACTGTTATGTATACTAATAAAAACAAATGAAATTTTTTTAAAAAAAGAGAGATCCTCCCAGCACACAAAGCACATGAAGCACGCAGACCCGTAGCACTTCCAACCAGGGTATAACCCTGAATGTATTTGACCCTTTAGCCTCTGGGGATGGAAACTTTCGTAATCATAACATTTAACAGGTCTTGGGAGTTTGGATGTATATATGGAAGATAAATAATCAAAAGTGAATCCCCGTCAAAAGTGTTTTATATTAAATTGAAAAGAGGAAATACAACTGCCACATTTCAGACTGTACATTAAAAATAAAAATCCACACCTCCCAAGGATACAAGTGTGCAAGATTTTCATTTCTCAGCCATCTTTGTTTGTTCCTTGATGGGTTTCAGATTTTTTTTTTTTTAAATTTAGTGCAGGGACTATATATTCATCAACACCAAGCTTTTAACAGCAGCCCTCCCCCCACCTTGCTATCGTAATTATGGCCTCATGAAGATTCCAATAAAAAGTTAAAAAAAAACCCTTTTTTAAAAAAGGAAAACAGAAGTGCCCACAGTGTCTCTCTACCAACATGCTATGCTTTTAAAATATTTGCATTTGAAATTCCTCACTGCAAATATTCTCAAACCAAAGGTAAATATAACACTTAGATTACTCCCAGAAGAACATTCCTTCAGCTATTAATACCCTGAATTCAGATCTTTTTTGCAAGTCTGTATAAATTTACTGTACGTACTCGGTCCTGCAGCTTGGCAGGATGAAAGTGTGAGGAAGCTGGATGTATCAGGAATGAATAGGAGGAGACATCTCTTGCCTGGGTGAAAACAGTTGCTTTTCTCTTGGGCTTTCTATCTTCCTATGAGACAGCCCGTTTGCAATATCACATTCCTGAGAATGGAGTCCCCGGACAAGAGCAAAGTCAGGACTCCCTCCAAAACATCAGGCACTATAAATGCTAGGCTCTAGTAGATCATTAGACTAGAACATGAAAGATAGGAGTGTGTGTTCCGCTCTCCCCAGGGCTTCTTGCATGAGCTCTCTTCTCTCTCCTTCCCTTTGTGAAGGCAGTCTCAGTGCCCAAGTCAGGCCTCAGGATTGTCAACCTCCCGTCCCTGGAGTCAGCAGCTCTGCACATGACCCTGTATTTAGAAACTTCTTGTATAATCACAGCTTGTTTATTTATTGATCCATTTCCTGGACTTCTCGGGGGTTTTTGGTAGGATTTGTGCACACACTTCCAAGCAAATGTATTGCCAACGTTAGTTCAAAAGTGGTTTAGAATACCTCCAACAAGAATAAAGCAAAATAAAGTAACTTAAGGGCTCATTACAACAAAGATAATAAAACATTTAGAGCCCCCATTACATTCTTCCCTTGGTAGCTTCACATGCTCCCTATGAACAAGGCCACCCCTGACGTCTACCCATGGTAAAAGGTTGGAAATAAAAAGAATGGAGCACAATGAGGACATGGGTAATATTTTCCAGAGACTTTCCCAGTGCAACACTTGGGAGCAAGACCAAGATGGCAGAGAGTTTGGGAGTGAAGGAAAGTTAAAGCAGATAATTAATTTTTGAGAAAAGTTTCCTAAGAGTGACAGGAAAGGAGGAGTTTTGCTTTGTTCAATTATGGATAAATTTGTTTTAATGAATTGTCAAAGAGAAGAGGTAGGTAGAGATGAAATCGAAGGCCATGATCAAGGAGAAATTACTGAATGACATTGTAAAGAAGGAAGGAAACAAGGGTAAGAGCAGCCTGGGGACAGAAAGGGGTCACTTCTCCTGTGAAGGATCAGGGGCCTGGGGAAGGTAAGCATGAGGCTGAAGATGTCCCTTTGGGCCAGAAGGCAGGTGTTATGGAGGTCTGACCTCATAGAGTTCATTTTGTTCTTGAGACAAAGTGAGTGAGTTCCTCTTCCAGGAGGTAGGAGGGTGATAGGAATAGGAAGGTAGGATAAGAGATTTTCAGAGACTGGAAATGTTTGAAATGATCATCATGGGACAGGGCAAATAATGATTTTCCTGGAATAGATTCTCATAAATGGAATTGCTGAGTTAAATATAAGATACTTTTGTGTTTTCTTAAATAAGTGTTGCCAATTTTCCCTTCCAGAAAATTTTTGCCATTTGTACAGCATCCAACCATAGAGTGAGATGGGATTACCTGAGCCAGCCTGCATGATCTCGCTCTCACCCTCCTCCCAACTTCCTCTCGTAACTCTCTTAACTCAATCCCCAGCAGACAGGGACTTCTTCTCCCTGACTTGTTATCCCAAATTAACTCCTCACAGGGGCCTTCCTGGAAGAAGCACACATGAAACTTCCCCAAGTCTGGCCTCCTCCCTCCTTGGCTTTTCTCCCTAAGAGTTATCATCATATGATTTAGGTGAAAATATATTCAAAATGATGACTTGGAGCTTCTTTGAAACACATAGTACATTTTCATTACCTCTAGCCACATGACTGGGCGACAAGCAACAGAGCTAATGTCTCCTCTCTGACTGTAACTTAGTATCTATGGAACACAAACATATGAGGCTTGTTTGAGGAGAGACATGTGCATGCCCCCATGTGAACATCAAATCATGCAGGCATGTATCCAAACGTCACACATCCCATGCGTATGCACAGTTTTACATGTCAGGTAAAAGACGAAAATGTACATCTTATGTATTCCTAACAGTATTTGTTTATTTCTTTCACGAAAGTATCATAAGTTCAGGGAAGATGAGGACTCTGTTATCAAACATAAAATTTTTCATCTTCTTGAAAAATACAGTTGCCAGAAGATGGGCACTCAGTAGTTTTTGGTGAATGAATGAATAGAAAATATTTTTTTAAAACCACATTCTTACCAATATTGAAATTCTCATTTCAGACAATATGTGCTAACTTCCCAAGGTACTTGGATTGTTCCATCTCTTCTTCACCTATCTCTTAGGATCTTAGTGACTGATTTTCTCATTGATTTCAATGAAATCTATATATGATAAAGGTATTATTCACAAATAGCTACCTTCACACAATTGCTGTGATTCATTTTAATATATCAATATTAATTATGATAAGTAAAGTATTTTCATTTCTGTTTCCAAGAAATTGTCTTCAAGAATGAGTACTAACTGATCAAATACCTTGTCATCTTATGTTTGGATAATCTTGGGGTTTGTAGATGTTGATATTTGACCAATTAATGGTATGTACTATTCTAATAAGTTTCATAGTATTAAATAATCCTTTCATTCCTTGGTCATGTTTTTTCATTCTTGAACTGGTTATTTTGGCATGATATCTAAACAAACACAGATGCTGAGAGATAGGATATGGGGGTGCTAATTCCTTTGACTGCCCAAAGCTGTATGTATATTCTAAGACAGACCAAAGGAGAAGCTAATAACTAGGGGCGAATTTGATCAACATTGAGGAATCCTGTTGCCCATTCACCCCACACCCAATATCCAGTCTTTTTAGAAGAGCTTGCTTTGGCTTAAGTTTTCTAATTGTTTTAATATCACTTGTGTTAATATATCCTTAGGGTTGACAGAAAAAAGACCGTCAAAGGCCAATAGTGAGAAACATCAATGACAATTCTTTCCTTATTCACTACCTTGTCAGAAGAAAATGAGATTTGACAACTTTAAAAGAATAAAAATCTCTGGATTCACCACCTTACTAAGGCATAGCTCATTAAATGTGGACTATTAATCTAGAATTTGTATTAGTGGAAAAAAATTGAATATTCATTATTTCTTTAGGATATCATTTTAACTTTGTGTTAAGGAGACATAAATGAGGAATTTTGTAGCACAAAATTCTTTCTCTGTTTCTGTCACCAAACAAATACATAAACATCAGTGTGCATACATATACAATATTCTCAGCAAAGCCTACCCAGAGTATAGCTTGAAACTCTGGTGAATTTTGCCAGGTGTTTAACATAGGAACCACTTTCCTATGTATATATAGCACTTACCATATTATTCTCATGCTTTTGGAGTCTGAGTTTTCTGGAACCATGTGGTAGAACCTTAATATTTATGTCATATATCTGCTTTCCTATCTGTTCTAGCAATTTATTCCAAGGAAAGGAAAAAAAAATTAAAAAGCTACCACACAACAAAGTCCTCAGTGCTCTGAAAGTTAGATTTCCACTGATTAATGCAGGCATTTGTGAAGAGTTAAAAATGTTATTAAGTTGAAAATTTAAAATATTGACAGAGTTGGATTCCACCAGTTTTTTTATTCTTGTTTTTTTTAATAAGTCTTTTTCAAGACAATGAACAGAAAACTAGAAATAAAAAAGTATGTTGCATTTGAAAAAGCAAGAAAATTATTGACAGTTGACTTCTCAAAATAATCCAAAGAAGATGCAAGACTATAAAATTCACAAAAGGGCAAAAATAAACTAACTGCTATCTTTGAAGGCTGTATCTCATAAAGATATCCCTCAGAAAGAAAGATAAAATAAAGACACTACTAGGCAAAAAAAAAAAAAAAAAAAACACACAGAATTTTCTCAGAGCAGATTCATATAATATCCCTCTTGCTATAATATGAAGTAAAAAGGAGTCTTCATGGGGCTGGGGATATAGCTCAGTTGATAGAGTGCTTGCTTCACAGGCACAAGGTCCTGAGTTCAATTCCCAGCACCACACACACAGACACACACAGACACACACAGACACACACACAAAGGAGTCATCACAATAGGTCTATGGACATTGAAAAGAAATTATAGGATATTATGGATAATTGTAACTGAAAATTTAAAACTGCAACCTAACGGGAACTTACATATATATTAAATCTAGAATTGAAAAAGGTCACATAAAGAAAATGACAGGTCAGTATGAAATGGTAATGCTACCAAACATTTAAAGAAAAAATATAATGGGAAATTAAATATAACAGAAAAAAAGTGATAATGTCCCAATTCTTTTTATGAGGCCAGTTTGACTTTCACGCCATAACCTGACAAGAAAATTATAAGAAAGAAAAATTACAGGTCAACCTCCTGCATAGATCTATGTGTAAAAAAAAAAGTCTAAGAAAATATTAGCCCATCCAATTTGCAATATTTAAAAAAAACATGTCACAACTAAGATGGTTTTATTATAGAAATAAAATATTAGTTTAACACAAGAAAACCAATCAGTATAATCACTCCATAAACAAATAGGGAAAAATCACGTGATCATCTTATTGGATGTATTCACTCAATACAATTCTACAGTCATTCATAATAATAACAATAAATGCTTAGCAGTTATGAACAGAATATAAATTCCACAATCTGCTGAAGGTTATCTAAAATATATCAGCAGCAGCCAGGAATGATGGTACACACCTGTAATCCCAGCAGAAGCTTGGGAGGCTGAGGCAGGAGGATGGCAAGTTCAAAGCCAGCCTCAGCAACTTAGTGAGTCCCTAAGCAATTTAGCAAGATTCTGTCTCAAAATAACAATAAAAAAGGCTGGGAATGTGGCTCAGTTGTTGAGCACCCTGTGTTCAATGCTCAATACCAAAAAAAAAAAAGTGTGTGGTGAAGATGAGCACAGGAATGACCACAGCAGCAGTTACCTATAATCACCCCCAACTGGAAACAATCTAGATGTCCATCATCAGGTGAGTGAATAGGTTCATGCAGTGGACAAAAACATTAACAAATTTGCTTCCTTACCAAACCTGCAGATTTCACAGACACAATGTTGAGTGAAAAGAGCAAGAAACACAGATGTTATGTTTCCATAATGCAAAGTGCAAAAACAGACAAAATTAATAAATGGGTAAAGGTCAGGTGGGTTATCTTACTGAAGGGTAGAGTCTAATGGAAACTTCCAGATGGCTTGTAAGTAATAATGCAATTCATCCCACTTACTATGTTAATTTTATGAAAATTTATTATGCTATAAACTTACACTTGGTATGCTCACATGTATGTATATTATGCTTTCACTAAAAATAATTTAAAAACAGTGGGGTGCTGTAGTGCATACCTGAATTGCCAGTGACTGGGGAGGGTGAGGCAGGAGGATTGCAAGTTTGAGACTGGCCTCAGCAACTTAGTGAGATCCTCAGCATCAGAGCAAGAACCTTTTTCCAAATATAAAGCAAAAAGGTCTGGGGATGTAGCTCAGTGGTATAGCACTCATGGGTTCAATGCCCAGTATCAAGAAAATAAATAAAAAAGCATATGAACATGGAGAAGCCACATATTGGGCATGCTGTTTCCTCTATAGTGTACACAAATGTGAGTAGAATGCACCTTAGCCTTCAAGGAGTTTACAGAGCACTGGGGAAGATGAATAAATGCATGATGTATGAGATGTAAAACATAAACTTCTAAAGTGAAAGAATAGAAGAAAATATGTAATGAAGTTTAAGAGGAGGAAGTTTGTTCCAAAAAGCAGTTCAGCTTTAACTTCACAGAAGCCCCAGCTTTTGAGCTGAATCCAGAAAAGTAGAAAAGATTTTTTTTTTAAGATAAAAGAAAAGGAGCATTTCTTTCAAAGGAAAAAGTATGAGCAAATAATAAAAGGTCTGGGAATTCTGGGCATATCTGAGAATGAAAAAGGTGGTTAGGGTTGTATAGCATAAGTTTTAACTCAGGTTTCTTACTAGCTTTGTGGCCTTTTTGTGAGTGAGTTATTTACCCTGTTTTCATGCTTAGAATATTATAATTGCAATACTGTGTCTCAGAGGATAGCACTATAGGGTCAAGATGAGGGTAAAATGAATAAATGAAAACAGAGTCTTAAAATGGCACAGGACAAGTACTTAACAAAATTAGCTAATACTATAACCGTAATTCAGTGGCTATTATTACCATTACAGATATTTTCAAGGAAATAATAACTAAGGCCTAACTAGACTGTCCATTTTAATCCTGAGCAGTCTTTTGCAAACACAGTTTAGGGAGCAAATGAGAGAAGTTCGACTGGGTTTTGAAATAAATATTGACTGTCTACAAACAAGTAGTGCCCAAGATATTTTTTAATAGTTGAAACTGCAAATGAGAATGCTGAAGTTTAGAAGCAAATTTCTGTTGACATCTAAGTTGCATCTAAGACTTGGATATAGAAAAATTTCCTCAAATTAATTGAACAATCATATTTCAGTTGGATCTTAGGCCAGATTGCTTTTGAGGATTCCACATTAGCCTATTTGGTCAAGATACCCTCTGGTGAAATGTTAACTATGACATAATAAGCAGGAAATTGTAGACTTGGGGAAGCAGAGCACAGAAAATTAGGAAGCAGCCTGGAATTTCTGAGATCTGTGCCATGTTTTGCTGTGTCACAGGTCTGTGAAGAGACTGAAGAGTCACCTGTCACTCAAACAGCACCATGTGACAGTGAATATACCTACTGATTCCTCTTTAGATCCTCACTATTGGTTTTGCTTCCAAATGTTTGGACTGGATGCAACAGCACAGATGCTGTTTGGTGTTTGTGTGTTACTCTGTGTTAACAGCTTAGATGGCCTACACAACAGAAATTTGTTTCTCAAGGTTCTAGAGGCTGGGAAATGCAAGACCAAGGTGTGGGTGGGCGAGGTAAATTTCACCCCAACATCTCTTCTCAATATGGTGGTTACCATATTGCTGTGTGTTCTGTGTTTCTCTGAATATGTAGAAAAATTGGTTCTTAGAAGAAAAAGAGGAACCATGGACCAGTAAAATGCTAAAAGTAAAATTTCAGAGAAGATTCTGAACAGCCCATCTGACTCTCTCTTCTTCCTTTCCTTCTTGATAATGGGGGCTCACCAAAGTCACACGGAGATACAACCAAATTCTGACAAATATTGTTCTTTTCTTGTCTAGGGTCTGGGGATGTAGCTCAGTGGTAAAGCCCTCATGGGTTCAATGCCCAGTACAAGAAAATAAATTAAAAAGCATATGAACATGGAGTACCACAACATGTAACTTGTAGAAAATTTCAATATAACATAATGATGATGAAGCAAAGCAAAAGGATGTGGACAAGGGTTTCTAATTTCAAATGTTTTTAATTTAGAAATTTCTTATAAATCAAAAAATTGGGGTAAAAATCAGGAGGATGGAAAGTTCACATTCACATATCTGATTTAAAAAATAAAACTGATGTCATGGTAATTGACAGGAAAAAATATTTTGTCTTCACTGTCAAGTCTCATGTTTCCATCCAGGAAAATCCTATATTAAATCAACGTCTTCATTCTTATTTATGTATGGAATTGTCCATAAGAAAGAGAAAAACATATTCCATAGTCTCATACAATTGAGAGATTTGAAGAAACTTCTGATTTCTATCATTATACTCTTCCTCAAGGGGCAGTTCTTCCAAATAAGATATTTGTGGTGCTTTTATAAAGTGTGGCATGTTTCCTGAGCAATGACATTTGGTTTCTGTAAAAACAGTTAAGGCAGAAGACAAACATTTAGAGAAATAAATACACGTTATGTTACAAGGACAAAATGTGTGACAGGGGAGGGTCACTTGTGGCAGTGAGAACTCCAGGCCTGGGTTGCTCTGGATTGAGACTGTCTGTGTCTCTACGATGCTGCACAGAGCCAGAGTTTTGCAGTTGTAATTCCACATCAGGTTTCCTGGGGAAATTATGAACAACAACAATAAATCTCCAGAGCACATTTCTTAGGGCGCACCTCTGAGATTTCATGGGTCTTAGTAGTATCTTGGGGATTGGAATATTCTGCTCTCAAGTGGTCCCCATGCATGGCCAGGGTCTGGAGCCACTGTAGGAACTCTAGACAGAGATGACTGTCCAGTCATTTGGAATCTGAAAGACCTAATTGGCACAGCTTGCCCGAAGAGCCTGGTGCAAGGTAGCACAAGCCCTGGGGTTGTGGTCAGTTCAGTTTCCATTGGTAAGACTTTGCCATTAGCATGTTGTGCTCAGCAATTTGTGTTGACCCATATTGGGTCTGTCAGGTGAGGGGGAAAAAGGAACGGAATGTTTTAATTTTTCCTTCCTCTTCATTTTCTTTCTTTTATAAAGCTAATAGGTGGGAGATCTTAACTATGCCTCTGTCCTCTGAGATTTCCTTGGGGAACAAAGACTTGCTAAATGCTTTTGTCTAGAGGGATCATAGACATAGTGGCATGTTTTGTGCAGAAGCATTAGAGCCATTGGGTCAGTTATGGGAAATGGAAACTATGAGCAATGGAGACCCAGGCTTGGAAGATGTCCTTTCGATAGGGTTGACCTGACACCTAGCCCTTTGCTCTGGAGTCCCACTTGTAGGGGGCGGGGGGTGTTGATGTCTCAGGCAGCGTTCACTTCTCTTCCACACTGCTGCCTGTGAGCCACTGTTAACCTCCTTCTTACAAAACAAATGCGCAAAGCCTACGTGGAAATAATAAGATAACAAACAAGAGATCCGGATTAAGAACCCAAGCTCAGAAGTCCTGGGGTTACAAAAGCTCTTTTTGATTTTGATTAGGATCCTCATGTTGAGGAAAGTTGTCATGGTTTTCCAAAGAGATCCAATGCAAAAATCCTTCACATGCTTATTTATTTTTTTTTTCCAGACAGCAAAGACTTAGCATTAAAAGACTTTGGTGGGCCAATTCCGTGGGTAACAAAACTGAATTGCCCTGGGACGTCTGTAGAATGATCTGGGGCTTTAGAAGTACAAATCTGACTTTAATTAACTTAGAAGGCCTCATTGTCCACTTTTATACAGCCCAAAGGCCCACTGATTTCCTTCTGTGATTTTTCTGCTGGGAAAGACTGGCCCATGTCAAGTACTTTTCCATGGAAGTAAAACCATCTTGCCAATCGTTTTCAGAACCCATCAGGCCCAATGATTCTATTTGTCTTACACAATTCGCATGGAAAAAAAAAAGTAACATTTATTGATGTCACAGTCACCTTCTTTCCCTCAGTGACTTCCAAAACCTGCTTTCTCCACTCCACCCCCACCACATCACTAACCCCCAAAAGTCTGCCTGCAGAAACGATGTTTTAGATGGCTCAGTTCACCCAGATGGGCAACAATAACACAGCAACAAATCCTGAGTACAATAGAAGGAAATGTGTTGTTCTCTTAGTTTGGTTTTGTTTCTATTAAGCCTACCCCCATTTTTTTTTTAGTAGTTAATTTCATGACATGCTTATATACTTTGTTTATATAACAACAATTGTTACTAAAACAATATAACTCCTTTCTCCTATGTCATTGAATAAGTTAGTGTTTGGAAAAGTTAAAATTCAAAACAGGAATGAAGGAGTTTGGAGCTTTTGCAATCTGGAAATAGTAGAGAGGATTTTTTTTTTCATATATGGATTTATTTACAAGACTGATGAGAGAGGGGATACAGCAGAGATGAACATAGTCCCTGAGATTAAAACTGAGGCATCTTGGCCAATAGAATGCCTAAGAACAGTGTCCGGGTTTGAGACTTAACCTTACTAAATCTGTGGTGGGGGGGCATAGACTTTACCTTTCTGAATATGGTTTCTTTTCTGTAAGCAAAGTAGTAATGCCCACATGGGAGGTTTTTTTGTGTAAACTCTTTGCAACTTGCTGTAGCCAGCTTTTATTAAGTGTCAGGCACTAGTCTCTAGGCCTTATAACCATGAACTCATTAATTCTCAAAGACTCTTATAACATAGATTAGGCTACACATTCTATTATACAGAGAGGAAATCGGGGTGTAAAAAGGTTAAAGAAAATTGAATGACCCAACATTTCATGACAGAGTCAGATTCTCCTCTAGGTCTTGTGACTCCTGAGGCCTCAATACACTTGAACCTCCATTGCATGATGTTATTCATATGTGGTCAGATGTGTGCACCCATCCTGGTTACCTCTAGGCTTCAATACCCTGTGGACACCCCCTTTGTGGCACATATGTGCTCACTCACAAACACACACATATATCTTTGTTGATTAAAAAAAAAGTTGGCTTCAAAATATATTTGCTCTAAGTAAGATGAATAAGAAAAGCATATCCTGGCAATTTGCCACTTCTTTTTTATTGCAAATTTAAAGAAGGAAAGGAATCCAACCCCACTGTTTAGTCTCCCAATCCCCCGCCTGCCATCTGCAGGTCCTGGCTGGCTTGAAGCTCTCTGAAAGACTATGTTTCTATTCAAGGTGGTTTGAGAGCACGCAGAAAATCTCAGAGATTTTTTGGTTGAGGTGGCGGTGGGAAGGCAACCACACATTCTTACAGATGAACTTTTGTCCCCTGAATCCTGGCCAAATGCAGAGGCCCTAATGAAAGTTCTTCCCTTGCCCGCTACACGGCTGGGCTGCACCCTGGTTTGTTGCTGGGTGGATTCTAGATGGACACCCCAATTCTGGTACTGTCTCTAGACCTTACAGACACTGATGTTAGTTTTCCAGAAGTTGGTAAAGGAATCAGTGTTTCTTCTGTTGGGTTTTGTTTTGCAGTGATGAGAATCACACGAGAGACTTGTTCATGCTAAGCAAACTCTTACCACTAAGCTACACCCCAGTCCAAGGCAGATAGTTCTTAATCAAGGATGATCCTTGCCCTTCCTAAATAAATTGGCACTGTTTGATGACACTTTGGGTTGTCACAATTGTGGGTTATGATGCTAAACACCATACCATGCAGAGGATAGCCTATAACATCTAACAGCATGAATTGTGCAGCACCAAATGTCAGTAGTGTTATTGGGAAGAAGATCTAGAACACCTGCAATCCCTCCTTGAAAGTCTCTCCTTGGGAATGGAGCACTGAATTTCAGTCACTACCTGTGCAAGCATCTTTTTAAACACACCCCTGGGAAATACAAGTAAGATCCGCAAAATGTTCCTATTATATAGCTATCAATTGTGATAAAAAGAAATAAAAATACTAAGACAACAAGCTATGGAGCCAACCAAGCTTTCATATAAGCTAGTGGAAAGTAAACTGATAAAATCACTTTGAAAAACTCTTTGACGGGATGTAATAAAACTGACCAGAGGCACATCCTATAACCCAGTAGTTCCACTCTGAAGTTTCTACCCATCAGAAGCTTACATAGGTTCCCTGACAGCAGGGACCAGAATGTTCCTGCAGCTCTGTGAATGGGAAACAACTCAAATGCCCTTCGATTGCGGAGTGGCTGAATAAATCACACACAATAGTGGAATAAGACAAGAAAATCTACAGTTTTGTAGAATAATATGGATGAATCTCACAAAAATGAATGAAGAAAGGCAGACAGAAAAATGTATGCTTTCTGATTCTGTTTATATAAAGTACCAAACAGGTAAAAACTAACGTATGCCATTAGTCGAATAATAGCCATCTTTTGTTGAAGAAAATGTCTGGAAGGAAGCACCAGGAGATGTTTGGGGATTGGGGAATTTTCTGCTTCTTGGTCTGGATGCTGATTACCCAGGTGTGTCCACTTTGAAAATTCATAGTGCCATATACTTTTGATATGTTCACTTTTTCTGTATGTGTATGTGTGTGTTATTTTTCAATAAAATTTTTAAAATGTGCAGCTGGTGTTCTGGAAAGCAGGATTGGATATGTCTATTAACTCTTGCTCATACATTTTAATGTACATTGGTCCAATGGCACCGTTGAAGGTCCAGACATTAGCATTGAGAGAAGCAAAACAAGGGTGGGGGCGAAGCTAAGCCACAGCTGACCTGGCTGAGCAAGAGGTAGACTGGTGTTCAGCAGAGATGATTTGCCTGAGAGGATGCCCCCGAGACAGTGGGTCACCCTGTCAGGTGCAGAGTAGGTGCTTAAGAAAGTTGAACGCATAGGTCAGTACAGACCCAAGGGGACAAAGATGGCTGGTATTTATCGTGACTTCATGGGTAGGAGCCAGATTTTAGGCTGAGGATTGTCAAGAAGGCAAGTGTCAAATGCCTTCCATAAAATATCACTTTGCTTAGGCCACAATTTATTTTGGCTTTATCATTTCTTATCTGATCTTAATTATTTCTTCCCTCCCCTCCTCTTTCTCTTGCTACACGTCCAGGACAATAAAAGACTTTGAATACAAATTCAATTGATTGAATTGCTATTTTGTTAATCCTTAGAAGACAAATGAGCATTGAGTGTTTGTTAGTTGCTTTTCTGTTCTCTGTGGCTAGCTATGTGCTGCTGACAAATTCCAGCTTCTCTCTGCTTCAATTTTCTTATCTGTGAAAGGAGGATTAGTGTGACATTATAAGTGGTAAAGTTCTCTATGTTTGACATTATTATAAGTTCTACAAGTAATAATAACTAGGAAACTGATTTAATGTGAAACCATGGAATCCCAAGCAAGCATTTCCAAAGGTCTTTTATTTTCTTTCTGTTCTTTATGTCCAATTCCCTCATGGACCCTGCTCCAGGAGGGTTTGTGGGGAGGTACCAGGTAAGGGGTAGTGCTAGAGGGAGGCAATTTGCCTGGAAACCAGAGGGCACACAGTGTACAGTTTGTAACATCAGTGTTAGTACTGGCCACTGGATAGAGGTCGTCATTTTAGCCCTAGAGAAAGGTCCCGCTGTTGAAGGGCTCGTGTAGGCAAATAACATATTTTAAATGTTGTAGAGCATATGGAAATTTCTATGACTGCAAACATTTGGTTTGGTTCTGTGCCTGTTCAACATATTGCACATTTCTAAATTAAGTGTCTTTTAAATGGAGTACAGTCATGATTCATGTCCCCATTTCCCTGTGGGTGGAGGGCTCATAGGTGTTGGACATTCACTTTTCCACAGCAGTTGTGTGGATCCAAATCCCAAACTCCAATTTCTTCTGTGAAGTCCAGAGGTGAGCCTCTGAATGGGGTTGGAACTCAGGTTATTTGCTTAGTATATTGAGCTCCTCAAACTCTGGCCCTCCCAGAAGAGGAGGGAGATGGAGAATTGCATCTCACAGTCCTTTCTCCTCTGCCAGTTCTCATTTCGTGGATTTACGAGACCAATCTTCGGGTGGAAAGAACTGGGGTTGAGCCATTCCTGTTACCTTTGCGTCAATGTCTTTATATAAAAAAATCACCTTCTCATGATAAAAACATAGTGTCGGCACACGTCCACTTTTTCAAATTATTCAGCATTTTCATTTTCCAATTATTAAAAAGTCACGTTTATTTAGAAAATTTAAGTTTAAAAAGCAGAAATCAGAAGGCAAAATATCTCCCACAAGATGATGGATATATGGGAGGTCTTTATACCATTTTGCCTAATTTTGGACATGTTGAAAATTTTCCATGATAAAAATGACCCATAAGTTTATTATTCCAGACTTGGTCACTATCAACAGTTTTGTGTGATTCTGTTAAATCTTTCACATATAGTGTTTAATTGGTCAAAATAATAATATTGATACATCTTTTGAATAGTTGTTCTAATTACCTAATAAAACTTGGCTACACCTGAGCTGAATCTGCTTCCTCTCATAAACTAGGGAATAATCTCAGTGTTCATTGGGAATTGGTTTTAAATCCCAAAATGAAAATAAAGTTTAAAAACCTTGAATAATAAAATGTTACAGTGTTATAACCATCCTTAAGCATCAAGTTCAGGTCTGGTATTTAATAGAAGTGGAACATTAATAAATGAACAGAATTCAAATATAGCATGATATTAGGAACTCCTCTGGCTTCATATATTTGGAGTTTCAGAGTGAATCCCCACAGGTTTGTGTCAAGACAAAAGTTGGGTACTCTGACCAGCCTTTTTTATTTTATTTGTATTTTTTTCTCTATTACTACCATGCTATAGTAACTATAACAGCATGCTGTCTGCAAAAAAACAGACAAACAGAAAAATATAGAGCTCAAAAATTAACCTACATATTTATAGTCTATCGATTTTTGAGAAAGGTCCCAAGAGTACACAACAGGCAAAGACAGCCTCTTCAATAAACAGTGCTGGAAAAATTAAATACCCACAAGCCAGAAGAATGAACAAGATCTCTGTCTCTCACCCTACCTCCAAATCAACTCAAAATGGATTAAAGATGTAAAAGTAAGACCTGAAACAACAAAACTACTAGAAAAAGATATAGGGGAAATGCTTCAGGATTTTGGCTTGGGCTAAAACTTTTGGTAAAACCCCCAAATCACAGACAACAAGAGCAAAAATTGACAAATGGGCTTACATCAAAGTAAAAAGTGTTTATTTTTAGTAAAGAAAACAACAGTGCTAAGAGACAGCCTACATGCCTAGGTAGCTTTCCAACCTTGAACTGACATCCTGGGTCTTAGCTATTGGTGATCTCATTGCTCCTCCATGAAGGGAAGGCTGACTGAGAGTCTACTGAATTTTCAGACTACCTTTCTTCCTTCATAGACCAAGATCCTCAGGTCCCAGATCTGAATTATTGAAAAAGAAAACACATCAATCCATCTTGCTATTTGTAGTGCAAAAGATAATAGAAACCAAAGTCTATTTTTCTACCAAATTGAAAGAGAACTTAGCTTCACCAGAGCCCTTGTTCAAAAGCAAGGGACCTGATGGAGATGGGATTTCACCATTGGATTAGTAAACAGTGTCTTTGGAGGTGTGGAGCAGTGGGATTATGGCTTAACAACATAAGCATGGTTCGGTACCTGCTAACAAATAGACTTGGGACTTTGACAATTCCACATAGTCGCTTACTTCTTTGACAGTCCATTCATGCAAAAAGGACACATGCTGTTCAATATGATGGTGATTCCAGCTAAAGGAGTAAATGCTGTCTGGATTATTAGATGAACGACTCTAATGTACCTAGGACAACAGAGAAGAGAATATGTTTTATCTTTGAGCCCTTTCCCTTCCCTCAAAGGACCCCGCAGGCCTACCCATGCACTCTTCTTCTGTAATGCTTTCCATTCAGACTTGGCCACACTGGAAAAACTGCTTTATCTCTGCTTCCTCACCTAACCTGACTCTCACAGGTCAGGGGGAGAGAGTATGTCACTCATGTTCCTTCTCTGAGGACCTGTGTAAAAATTCTGGTTCTTCCAATTCCTAAATGATCATGGAGCAGTTACTGGAGCTTGGTTTCCTCATGTACAATGTGTGGTTCATAACAACTACATTACAGCATCATGTAGGGAAGGAATTAGTTCACATATGTATAACACTCAGCAAAGTGCCTGGCATATAGAAAAATAAGGATCATGGTAACTCGTTAAATTTTCTTTTCCTTTGGGAAAGAGCCCTTCTACTGAGCTGTGAACTGAACATTGGTTGCGGAACCTTACAGCTACTTTCCTGTGCAGACCAGGTACCCCAACTAGGTACTCTCCACAGACAGGCAGGTATTCAATGAAATCCTGTCAAATCACAATGTAGTAAATTAGAGGAATTGGGTGAATGTTAATATTTTCCCTTTCCTTGTTTTCAGGCTCAGTATTAGGCATTTTGTTCTTTATCCCTCCTGCAAATTAACTCTGAGCTTAGTATTTTGAGACAACATAACAAGCTATTGAGAAGAACAATCATAACTGAAGACTTCTTAAAACATATCTATGGGCAATGATTCATTTTACTTTTGTGTAAATTAGAAGGAAGAAGGACAGACACATGCAGAAGTAAATTTCACTCCACTTCAGGCCTTTGAATTTGTAATTTACAGCTCAAACTCTTTCATAAGTTCAAGTTCTAAACATATGGAGAAAAGTCAGAGGTAAATCAGTGCTATTCAAATGAGAAAAGACCTACACACACTCTCTCTCACACACACACTCACTCTCTCTCTCTCTCACACACAAAGGATGATAGAGGACAAACGAAAACCATTTTCCCCTAGTTAACAGCCTGTGCTGAAAATACCGTGCACCACCCCCGCCCCCCTTTCCTTTCCAGGAAAGTCACAGGGAGATGTGAAGGACTTGGCATGATCAGCAGCACAGAAAAATTTGCCAATGAGCAGTGTATTGATCAAAGATGAGGAGGAGAGGTGCTCAAATATTTACCCAGAGCACTTCAGCGAAAGGCGCCCACGGGTGCGTGGAGGTGACCACCGCAGGCTCCTGGCACCTGCCCGCTGTTTCCTCTCCTCTAAGGGACCATTCATTCCTGCCTGGTGCTTCCTTGGGCTGGCTTCCCTCCCCCTCCCCAGCGCCCCTCATGAAGATGTTTTATGAACTGTGTGCTTGAACATTTTTGTGCCTGCAGCAAGAATGTTGTTTTCCTAAAATCAAGAATTAGAAGAGAAACTTCAGGAACCTGGGTTCTTAGCCTCAGGAATTCAGCTGCTAGACACTGTCCTGGGAAGAGACTAAACACCACACAGCATCCCACCTGGAGACAGATGCCTCTTTGTGATGTTCAGCACCACTCTTGGTCTCCTTTCCTCTAGTCCTTCTTTTAAAATCTCTTTTCTTCATAAATATGCATATATACATATTAGGACAAATAAAAGCCATTACCCTATTTTTGCCACTGATGTTTGGTATGGACTTGATCAATTTGCAACTGTCTTTTAATCTGCTTCCTGTTCTAATCTGAAAAGTATAATTTCATGGAAATGGGTGAGTAAGGATGTAGAGGACAAACGAAAACCATTTGAATTTGTAATTCAATTCTAGTTATACAAATAGTATCAGTTGTGTCTTCTTTATATTCTGAGATGGGTCCAGTTTTAAAGTCCAGTGTTTACTTTTGATACTTAGGCCAAACTAATGAACTTATATGAAAAACACATTTTAGTATCTGCTGAAAATCTCAGTGGGCCCCAATTTCAGGCAAAATCCTTACTACTGCTGCCATTTTTTTTTTAAGAATTAGAAATCAATTTCTTATTCATTAAAAATTCAGTTTCTTAAAGTTCTAAATGCAACTAGGTCTCATTGACTTGCAAAAGATGAATAAAAATGTGCTTGTATTTAGAACTATAAGTAATAATTTAATTTTTTATATGAGGGTTCTAATTATTACTCAACATTGGCTTTTTTCATTCTTAAAAATAGATTTTCTTTTATGATTGGTCACATTTCTATATACGATATGTGATATGTTCACATATTATTTCCTTTTTTTAGGTATATCCTGTATCACATACACATAGAATTTATATTTATATCTATAGCTGTATATATACAAAGGTGAATGTGACATACAACATTATACAAAGGTGAATGTGACATACAATATTATGTAGACAAACTTGTATAGGCACATATTTCTTTATTGATTCTAACAGAGTTTCTTTATCAGACACATTTGTTCCTAGTTAAAATCAAACACATAAATGTGTAAAATATTTTCCTTCTGGTTACAATTAAGTGGGTTTTTTTTTTCCTTTTCAAATCATCAGAAATTAAAGTAATTGCTCCAAAATTATAAAATGTCAGGTTTTACCGAATTCCCAACAAATTTATGTGTTCAGCCTTATTGAAGTTCTCATTGGTTTCATATCAAATTTGTTATCATTTAGCAAAAGCAAAAAATTCTTACGGCATTAGAAAATATTTATTAAGTTTCTCTGCCCTTTTTTGACACTGAAATCTCATGGAAGCAAATCTTACATGGAAGCCTAGACCCTTTCTGCTTTGAGCAGGAAGTCTGAATGTAAATAATTTAATAAATATTTTAAACAGATTGAATTATTTCTCTATTCATGTCATAAGTGAAAAAATAAATATAGGTGTAATTAAAGCAATAAATCACATGCAAATTTCAATATATACTATAATCCAATGAAAGACAGAAGTTAGCTGGGAATCCAGGAAAAAGACATAAAGAGGAAGATTTAAGTTGTTTACTTTTAATTAATTTTTAAAATTGTGACTGATAATTCTTTTCTTTATTATTCCTGTCTTGTCAGAAAACACTTTTGTGATTCCCAAAAAAAGACGGTGACTTGGAACATCTCATATGAGTTATAATCATTGATCTGAAAGTAGGTTTTCAGGGACAAATTTAAAACTAACTTAGTTATAATGTTACACTTAGGACCTGGAGGTGGTACTGGTGAGATTAAAGTTTAAATAAGGGAACAGGGCAAAGGGGAGTAGACTATCAATATACAGAGGGAAAAGATCATCACAAAGGGGCAAGGCCGGTCCCTGCCACCCACCACCCCACACACAGTTCGATTCTGGAGACACTGGAGACATATTTTATAGGAGAACTGGGGTCTCCAGGTCTGGCTGAGTTAAGAACGTGAAAGACTGAGATCTATTGAGTTTCTGGAGTTTACTCAATAATTCAAACACAAATAAACCAGGGTCAGTTTGCATGGCTCAAGAATGCCAAGAATGGTGACAGCCAGTAATCCCTAGTCACTATTAATTAAGTACCTCCTCTCGCAGGCTGACTCAAGGCTGCTAATCTTCACACCTTCCTTGGGGGCCCCTGGACAGCTGCTCTGGAGGTCTTCATGAATCTCTGACCAATTTGGAGCATGGTCAAGTTAGCAAAATCAACAGCCAGAGGTGTAACAGGATATTCTGTGAACACTGCATCTTCAGTATGATCTGATCAGTGCTGCTGTTGGGTGGGCCTTGTCACTGTCCATATAAAGCAAGTCAATCTGCATATGACATTGTCCCATTACACAGAAAGCAGAGTCTAACATTCCATAAATAGGGTAGCTTACCTGGTCACTTCATGAAGAAAGTCACCAAAATCAGGGCAGAAAACAAAACAAAACAAAAAAGAAAAAAAACAAGAACAACACTGTCATCCTATGATTTCAAATGAACCTGGGTCACTTTTTTTAAAAAAAGCTCTGATTTGGTGCAGGCTTAGTAATTCTATTGTTAGCCATATTTATTTTGGGTAGGGGAGAGAGTTCATGTCAGTGAAGTCAAAAGTTCATCTGACTTGCTTTGCCCCGGAGTTTTGAGGAAACACTGATGGGTGACCACATTACCACAAGGATGACAGATGTCCCTTAGCTATCCTTGATCCCTGCTGGTGTCTACCAAGACAAGTATCATTGTACCTGGTCTTCCATTGACCATCCACTCCAGTCACTGCTGTGTACCACTTTTCAGGTTGTCAAGTCCCCTTTAGCAGCGATGGCTTATCTGATACTTCTGCCCCTGATGGACACAGAGTTCTCTGGAGCCGTTCCCACCATGAAGGTTATGTATCAACTTGACTGGGTTGCAGGACCCAGTGATTTGGTCAAACATTATTCTGAATGTTTGTGTGAAGACATTTTTGGAAATGAGATTAAAATTTGAATTGGTGGGCTTTGAGTAAGACTGATTAACCTCCACATTATGAGTATGCCTCATTTAATCAGTCGAAGGCCTGGATGCAAGAAAAACCTCCCTTGAGAAAGAGGGAATTCTGCCAGCAGATGGCCTCCAGACTTGACATCAGCTCTTCCTTGGGTCTCCAACCCGATGGTTCTATCTGCAGATTTTGAATTTTCCAACTGCCATAATCACTTGTACCAAATACCTATGCCTCCTATCCATTCTGTTTCTTTGGACAACACAGACTGGTGCACCTGCTCAAGAGGAACCACGTGGGCTAAGACCCTTTCTCTCATGTCTTCCTTCTTGGACTTTGAGCTCCTTCACCAAGCCAAGCTAGCTGAGACTGCTTCTTCCAAGGCATGTTAGAGTCGGTGCAGATCTGCTGTCAGTGGTGGTGGGGTAGAGATTGTAAGCCACTTTGGAGAATAACTTGATAGCCTTTGTTAAAATGGAAAATACCAAAGCCCATGACTTATCTAAACCCTAAGGAGTGAGCTGCAGAGGAGGAGACAAAGTGATAATTAATTGAAAAACACTTCACATAATCAGAGCAGAAACGGTGCTGCTTGGGGTACCTAGGTGACACACTTACCTAGGTGGCACACTTGCACACAAGAGAGTGAGAAACGGTGTCTCACTTTTACACATAGGAAGGTGTGGATGCAAAAAGCACTTGACCATGCTGCCCTCCCCCCAAACCCCTCAAGAGCTGTGATATGCCACTTAGAGAAGTCGTGGCAGAAATAAGCATCAGGAGAGGCAGGAGAGCCTGGTGTGGGAGCAAAGAAGAGCATGCCCAAGGCTGGGTCAGCTTGTAGGCAATGAAAAAATGCATTTCATTGTAGGCAATGAAAAGATGCCTTCCAGCTCCTTTGCCCACGACAGAAAATGAGACGTGGATGGCAACCGTGATCAGGAAAGGATGAGTGTGACAGATGCCCCAGAGTCTTTGAGGGTAGGACTCCTAGAAATAGAAGAAAGTCTCAGGAACAATGAAGGGTGAGGGTAGACATCCATGAAACATGGATCTGTGATGTTAATATGACCGAATTCAAGCTCAAGGCAGCTGCAAGGAATCAGGGATCCCTTTCAGTATTCAGAAAATAAGAGCTTTCAAACTCAAGCTGTCCCAGCCGTGCTTCTGAACTCTTCTGTCCAACCGCCAGACCCTCGCGGATATGTTCCTTTTGGATGACTCCTTGCGCTCCGAGGAGCACGTCAATGTTTAGGACCCTGTATGGAGCTGGAGGAACCTACTAGAGGACATTTTAACTCTCAAGAGGGGAATGTGATGCCTCTAGTTTCTGTGAGCACCTGTATTCAAAGAATCCAAATTTCTATTACTTAATATTATGATTAACCAAAAAGGAATCTGTGAACCAAAAGCACGTGCAGCTTTTTGAACATGTTCTCATTACTGCTAAGCTCTTCCACCCTACCTAGCAGCCAGGTGAACAGAGGTAAGGTTGGGTTTGCCCAGGAAGCACAGTGACTCCCCTGTAGCAGCAAATGCCAGTGGCTCCCTCCCGGAGCAAGTGCAGAGGAGTGGCTGCCACCGCGGACAGCTAATGTCAACTGAGCTTCAGTGGTCCATGGGAATCATAAATTAGCCTTACTTGAAGCCATCAACCTGGCAATCAGTTTCATGGCAATAGCCAACCTTTATGCCCAATAACAGATCACTATACAGACAAAAGGAATAATACAAATAATCTAAACAATACAGCAGCCTCAGGTATGATTAAAATAGGCCAGGTAATTAATTAGCCAATCAGAAATAAGGTCAATTTTTTTTTTAATTTTGTGAGATGGGAGAAAATGTTCAAAGCTATTCTCTGGATTTTAGCATTCATCTTTTTAAAGTTTAACAGCTTCACTGTGATATTGTTTAAATACCATAAACTTGGCTGTTCTATATGTAAACTTCAAATAAAGTTTAGTATATTGAGAGTTGTGCAGCCATCACAACAATCTAATTTTAGAACAGTTTCATCAACTAAAAAGATACCCTGTACCCATTTAGATATGTTCTTTATCCCTTCTCTCAGCAACTATGAATCTGTTTTCTGTCTCTAGTTACGTTCTATTGGAACATTCAAATAAGTAAGATCATACAATATGCATTTATCTGAGTCTAATCTTTATCTCTGTAGAGAGGTGGAAAATAGGATTACAATGAGACAAAGATATATATCTATATCTATATATCTATATCTATAGATATAGATATATAGATATAGATATATACACACACACATATACACATATGTATATTTAAATAAAAACAGCGTTTAGGATTTTTCATAGCAGTTATTTTCAAAAGAAATTAAACTCACAGTTGTTAGAAAAGTTAGCATGAGTGAGGTCAATGCAGCCTTATTTGCAACATACAAAACCACCCATGTCACAAACAAGACTACACATAAATATATACAAACACACCCCTCTTAGGTTATGTTGGGATACAGCTCACAAGTTTGCCAAACATAAGGCAAACAATCTTTATACAGAGAACCAATCTGTGGCCAGACTATGTGCTAGATATAGAACATGATCTTTGGAATAAAAAACAAGATAAGAAAGACAAAAAAAGTTTGTTTGTTTTTTTTTCCAAAAACACCCTCGAGTTTTCTTCCAAATTCATCCTATCCATTCTCCACTGCTTCTGTAGAGAAAAGAGGCATCTAATATTTGCTGCCATGGAAAATTTGGACAAACCTTTAGAAAAAGAAATATCTAGACAAAAACTGAATCAATCCAGATGAGTTCAGATCACTTTAACATAAAAGATGGCACTCAACTCAGCCTCCCTGGTTTAGGTAACCCAGATCTGACTTGCTCCTCAAACACTCAAACAACACATGGCAAACTGACACGTAAGTTTGCCCCAGCTTCTGTGGCCGACATTCTAGAGAGACTCCAAAGGGTCTTCACAAATACAACTTGTAGTTCCTGGACCTTACCCAGTGCAACCTATTTTATAAAGAAACCCTTGAACATCTAAATCATTTCTGAAAACATCTCTGCCTTAGATAAAACAGCTCACTGAAGGCAGAAGAAAGAGAATCGGACGTGAGAATAGAGAGTCCACCAGGCCAGGCAAACCTCTGCACGCCCCTGTGGAAATGGAAGCACACATGAAATCACACGGCAAAGGAAGAGCTTGTAAAGTTCAACTCACATATTCTACCCCGACCCATTAAATCGCCCTGTTTAATAGTAGTGAGGAGTGGCTCCAGGTGGTGTCAAGTATCAAAGGTCCTGGTCCTCGTGACCCCTGTGATGACAGACCAAGAGCTTTGCCTTCGTTGCTGGGCCTTAGTTAAACATGCTGATGAAAGATGCACCTGAAGCTCTTTGGTCCATCGGCCCCGATATTTCATCTGAGCTTCCTGGTTCTAACACAGGAGACCCGTCCTTGACCATCCTGAGTGCCCCGATACTATATTAATGAAAGAACACGTATCTGTACACTAACCTAATATTGAACATGCGTAGGAACCACTGGCAGAGATGAGACATTTACACGGACAATGGAACAGTGGAGAAAATAAATTTTTTTCTTGCTTCCCCACATATGGTTCCACTTTCATGGTTCTGTCGGTTTCCCGGGTTAATGACGTCCCACCATATGCCCAAGAGCAAAGAGTGATGGGACTGACATGTGGCCCAAACAGCCCGAAACAAGCTGCATCGTGTGTCCTCGGCCATAAAATGCCATTCAAGTGACCCCGTACGCTGACATCTGCCCACATGTTGTACACATTTGGGGCCAAGTTGCCCATTTGCTCCTTTCTGATCTAAATGTAAATATTATACATGAAAACACTGACAAGTCCAGTCTTCTTTCTTTTTTAAGAGGCCAGTGAAAGGCCAGGTTGGCTAGGTACAGCTTTACTTTTAAGGGTGGCTTTGTGATTCTTTCAATGTGTCTTGATAAATTATATGCTTTGCTTCAAACCAATTAAATCCCCATAATTGACATGAAAACTTGTATGTGATTTTTTTTTTCCCATGGAAGTTAAAATAACCCTTTGAATACGGTGTAATCCTTGGAAGTCAAAAATAGGCCACCCAATCAATGATTTTGGATCCTGGTTGATTTTATTCAGTTTCCCTCCTGATAGCCAGAGTTATGTCATGGGACCCCCAGGATATAGTAAGCAAGGAGGGAAACATAGAGTTGTACAAGATCTTAAAGTTGGTACCCCCCAAAAAAGAAAATTCTGCCTAGGTAATGTCGCTGGTATTTTCCTTTTTCCTTCTCCAAAGACAGCTATTTTCTCATCCATGAGAAGCAAGACGGTCATACCTAAAATCCTCAGTTCATATACTGCTGTTCACGGTGACTTTGATTCACAAGAGAAATTCTGAAGTTCAGATTCAGTTTCTATGCCAAACTGTTTTTGCCTTCCCTTCAATGTTTATATGCTTATTTCATTGTCACCATGTGTTCAAAGAAGAAAATGTGGTGACACAAAGTAATAATAATAACTGAAAAATGGGATTTTCAAGAAAAGCATGAGTTCTCCCATCCTTTTTTTACTGCGCCACAAAATAACTGTGTTTTTTTTCTGGGACTTATGCAAATCATGTGTGTCTCTTTGTCTGCAGAGAAACTGCAAGGGAAGAGGAACATACTTGTAATATATGATCATACTGCTCTGCTCTGAGCTTCTTAGAAGGGGAGTTGGTTTGGAGCCCATGCATATGGTAGCTAATTCAATGTAAAATCCAGTTCTTCACAAACAAACTAGTTTTAGTACTTATCAATATGATCAGACAATACAGCTAAAGTTGTTTTACTGCTGTGCATGTCTGTGTGGGCTAACTATTGAGTAACAGATAATAAGAACAACAGAAAACAGCAGGTGACAGCTAGTTTTTTTCCTATTCTATACTTGAACATTAACCGAGAGAGGGGATGGGTACCTTCCAAGACCCAAGGCAGATGCCTAAAACCACGGGCACTACCTTACCCTGTAAAATTTTTTTCTATACCTACATACCTAAGATAAAATTTGATTTATAAATCAGACACATTAAAATGCTAACAATAATAACTAATAATAAAACAAAACAATTATAGCTCTAGTAAAGGTTAGTAAAGGTGAAGGTAGTCTTCTATTTCTGGACTTTTCCATTTAATATTTTCTGGTCACAGTTGACGACAGGTAACTGAAATTGCAAAACGCAGAACCAGAGATCCGGGGGCCTCAGTCATACACAGAGTCTCTACCAGGACTTTTAAGGTCTCCTGTGCCTTCAGTCCTCACCCCTCCTCTTAACCCCTTTCACTCACAGCTCCTTTGGATTACTTCCACTGCAATGTACACTGCCTTAAAGTTCTTTGTCCAAACCAAGCCCATCTGGCTTTGGGGCATGGCGTCCATGTGCCTCTGCTCCACTGTCTTTGTGGGACTGAGAAGGCCTGAATCAGGTGTCGCCATCTCAAATGGACTTTGCTTCACTACGTGGAGACAGTGGCCTCCTACTCACTACTCTCTGTCTCCTTCCTTCCTAATTTGGTTCCCTTTAAACTGCTTTTTCTTAGCACTTTTTTTTTGACATCAGGAAGCAGGACTTTATTCCGCATTATGGAGGATACATGCTTTGCTCACCTGCCAGACATAAATAGCACTTATTATGTTGATTTTTTTTTTTCAAATCTTTATCTATATACTTTCAGTCTTCTTTCCGCACTAGGAAGAAAGTTCCACAAAGAAATGACACCTAGTTCATAGTCTTATTCTATTGCATATTTGTATCATTAGTACTATGACATGGATACCAGTTACACCTCAGTTTTAATAATTTAACTGGCTTTTGTATACCCTTCAGTAGATAGTATCCATCTGGTATGAGATTTAAATGTTCTTTTGCTCAAATGTACCAACTTTTAATGCATGGCCAGTACATGTTATTTTCATATATTGATATGATGGCTCATTATACATAATGCAAAGAGATCTGCACGTGTGAAATTGTCATCAGGATACTGTATTTTTAAATTTTCTTAATTCAAAAAATATTTCCAATACATTCCAGGCATTATGCCAGTAAATCATGTACTGTATAATAATTTTTTAATAAAAGAACTAACAGCATAGCATATATAGTGGTCCCATAGGATTTTAATTGAACTGAGGACTTCCTGCCATCTAACAACTTATTAGCCATAGTATGTCACAGAGCTAAGCACTAATCACCATTTGTGGTAGGTGTGGGCATAAACAAACCCACTGTGCTATTATTGTATAAAAGGAGAACATCACAATCATCTATATTCTTAATAAGTGATAATGATAATAAGTGACTATGTTACTGGCTTAAGTATTTTCTATCACATATTTTTATATTATTATTTTAGAGTATATGCCTTCTCCTTATGTGAACGGTTCCCTGCAAAACAGTATGTGGCATCACACCCACGACCACCTCCCACCTGTTTACTGCTTTTCTTGATGATAGCAGAGGCCACACTGAGCAACTGATCTATATTATCTAGATGTATGTAAGTAAACTCCAAGATGTTGACACAATGATAAAATCACTTAATGACACATCTCTTAGGACATTCCCTATTTTAAGCAATGAAGGACCATACTTCAATTCTTCTTCAATTGAAAATTCTAGGACACAAATGGCTTCTACCTGCATTCTGCAGAGGAAAAAAACCAAAACAAGAAAAAAAGAAAAAAGAAAACTGGAATGGAAACCCCTGTAAGTTCTGGGCACCACAAGGCACACTATTGCTCTCTGTGCTTCATCCCATGATTCAACCTCCGATGGTGAAAGGTAGGGAGGGGGTGGGTGGAATGTTGTTACAAAAGTAAGAAATATTCAGACAATGAAGGTTAACTTAACTCATCTTCCACCTTGGAGTTTATCCTGAGAAGAATGCACAATGGCCACCAAAAACAAATGGAAGGGTCCTTTGGGCTGTGCTTTGGAAAATGGACAGGAAAAGGAGCAACCTCAGGGGACCAGTTAGAAGGCTGATGTAGCAATCTGACTTAGAGATGAATTTAACATGACGAGGGAATAGCTGCAGAGGTTGAGCATTCAGGATGATATTCAGATGGCAAAATGAACAGAATGGTGTGAGATGATGTCCAGGTAATGGCTAGGTCCCCGACTTCAGTGAGGAGACAGGCAGGAGAATGCTGCTGTCCAAAGCAAACTTCTTTAATGAGAGAAATGGTATAGACCTATGTTGCTCAGTACTACATGCACGTGGCTGTTGAGCTCCTGTGATGTGGCTCGGGAGACCAAGAAGTCAAATTTTTAACTGTTTTATTTTTAATTCATTTAAATCCAAATGTACACATATGGCTAGCAGCTACCATAATGAACAGTTTAAGATGGAGTGAAACGACTAGTATATTAAAATTGATTATGGCAAAACTGATCAGAAAATAATGCAGAGTCATTAGAGTCCCCCCTAACCTCTGTTCATTTATTCTTTTCCCTCTCTCTCTCTCTCTCTCTCTCTCTCTCTCTTATTTTTTAAATAACTACAGCCACTTTTGTTTCTGTATCTATACCTCCCTCATGCCTCCTATAGATTGTGGGCAGAGTTAATTCTATTCCTAATTCAAAACTCAAATCATATTCTGCTACCTGCAATACACAGAAGCTTAACTGATATAAAGAATCCAAATTTACACTCTCCAAAGTGAAACAAATCTCTGAAGTTGTGGAATGAAGTAGAAGATCAATAAAGATGAAAAAATCAAGCATTCAAGGGAACCGGAAAGTTAAAGGTGCTTACCCTGTTAAAGGTTAAAGGTGCTTACCCTGTTAAAGGTTAAAGGTGCTTACCCTGTACGATGATGGGAGGGTTTGGGGTGCAGGAGAAATCACGAGGTAGGTGACATATATTTAGAAACAGGATGTGTTGAATGAGATTTCCATAAGCACACAATGGAGCAGCTGTGGGTATCGCAGATTTCCATCTCGCTTCCCTCTGTGCCTGCCTCCTCTGCTTGTTCAACGTAAGCTTTTGGAAGGATTCAAGATAGCTTTAGCGGTATAAAAGAAAGACAAAGAATCCTACTAAATATGGAGGCAAGGGAAAATGAAGTTTGGGAACATAAGATGAGCCCAGAGACAAGGTCAATACACAAAATGTGTTCTAGATCATCCAGGAGAGTTGCCAGAGCTAAGAGGCCTATTTGGCGATTAGTTTTCTATTCACACATGGATTCAGTCTTTGTATATTCTGTCTCTGTAGGAATCTTTCATAAAGTTGTTGACCAGTTCAGTAAGTCGAGCTCTCCTTTAAATACTAGTTTTTGTTAGGTGCCCAAGGTCATGGAACTAGTGATAGAGGCAGATTTTGGAAAGAAGGTTCCACATTCCCAGGCCTGCAGGTTTCTAATTAGACCACGTGGCATCCCAAACACAGAGTGAATTCATGTTAGGCAAATTCATGTTAGGCATCCTTTTTCCTGGGCTGGAAAACCAAAAAGCTGCTGTTCGTGCCTCTGAATGCTGGTAACTGAGGATGGCAAAGAGCCTGACAGGCAGACCCGGCCCATGATGGACCACGTCTGGGCAGAGTGACCTAGGAAAGGAAGTGCTCCTGCCCAGCGGCTGGTCTCCAGAGAGGCCCTGTGCCAAGGCAGCCCACTTCTACATGTCAGGATTAAGGTGGTCTGGCAGAGGCACCACGGGGAAATGTGCCTCGCCGGCCCCTGCCGGAACTGGTCAATTTGTGTCCTTGGTGGTTGAAAGATAAACATCTGGCCACATCCTGTCAAGGAGAAATCTCTTCTCTCTGTGCCTCAGTTCACCTCTCTACCCAGGTCAAGCCTGTCAATCTGAGATCCTGGTGAAGTCCAATTCCCATCTCATGCAAGAATTCCCGTGTCCAAGTGAGAAAAACAACTCGCTGCAGACTTCTTAGTGTGCCAGGAACCAAAGCCGCCATTTTCCCCCTCATCTATTTATAGACGTGTTCTTCCACACGTGGATGGTTTCCGGGAGAAGAAGGGGAGCTTCAGCTGAGACACTGGGTTTCTGAGGTATACACAATGTGTGAGGTAGACAAAGCACAAACTCAAGAGAGCCACTGTTTTCTCCTGCTCGAATGAGTCTTCTTTAGGAATTTTAAGACGGAAGCATGATGGAGCTTCAGAGCAGTGGCAGTCAGACAACCGTCTTTCAGCTTCTTGGGATTTCCATTTGTTCAGTAAAAGCTAAGGACGCATCCTACTGATGAACATGAAGCTGCTCATACCACACAATGCCATGCGATATTTTGGAGGGGATTAAGAAGCCCCTTGAGGAAATCGTGCATGGAGCACAAGGGATCCATGAATTCCAAGTAAAGAACTTTATTTGGGTGTGGCTACTTGGATGGTTTGGGCAGTATCCAGGGAAAGGCTCGTAGAAAAGACTTTTGAAAAGACACTAGGATCCTAATATATACACCTAAGGCTCTTCTGGATCACGTGACTTCCCACCAATTACCCTGAGTGGGTTTTCTTGGTGTAATTGGGGACGACAATGTTCGCCCTGCTCATCTCATTTCATGTGAGGATCTCATGAGAAATACTTGACATTTTCTGCACAGATTGGAAAGAACAAGATCTTGATAGCAAGAGACAAGATATGAGCCTACAGAGGTGTGAAGTTCATTTATGGCACATTTCTTACCCTTGCCGTACTATTCCTGTCCTCCTTGGGAAGGTGCCAACCACCCTCCTGTCTCTGATTCCTTCTACCCAGATGAGTTCCCAGTACACGTACCAGGCTCCGGACCCTCCCTGGCAACTTCTACCATCTCCATTGCATGTGTCCTGAGTCTGACTTGATGTAAAAAGGGAGCTTTCAAATATCATAGTCAGAAATCCTTTGTGAACGATGAGATCACGAACTAGAATGGACATTAACAATTATTTATAAATTAAACAAATTGGTGTCAAGGTGTAATAATTGTGAATTCTCCATTCTCTCCCTTCTGTCATGCACATATGACTATATATGATAATATAAAGCAGAAGTTCTTGAACAGAGAAACATGAGGCATACTTTATCCCTCCATTAGATCATTACATATGAGTGTGGACCTAGACGCAAAGCTGCCTGCCTTATCATCCAGGACCTTACTGCTAGTGCACATTGTTTCATGACTTCCTACAAAAAGGTGTGTGTGTGGGGGAATCTCCATCCTTTCTTCAGGTCTGTATTTATAAATAGGGGTCTAGCCTGCATTTTTTAAACAAAATCATATATTATAGTAATTATTAATATTGAATAAGGAGGGCAAAGCTTTGCCTCCATATCCTGTACACGCAGCCCTTTGAATCCACTGTTCTACACAGGACCATGTCAGCCACAGCAGGACACAACAGTAAGACTGCTGGCTTTCCCCTGGGTGAGGGGAAGCTGGCCTCACCTAGTGGGGGCGGGGGCAGAGGAAGGAGAAGGCTCCATTCATGATGACAGGATTTGAGGTTCAGGGAACCCCACACACCATGGCACTTCTACCCGCAGGTGCACACTGGCTCCTAGGAAGTGCATGATTTATAGGGTCCTTGAGACAGACAGGAGTGGAAGTGACCAGAGAACTCTGGGATGTTATGTCTAGACAGGGCAGTGTCCAAGGAAGCCAGCACTCTCCTTAAATTAACCCGGGGTTGCTTTGGCAAATTTCCTTTTTTCTTTTCTCTTCGTTATTTTTTCCCAAGGGGGGAAATGAAGAGTTTGTTTTGGTCTGTGACAAAACCCATAACCAATAGGATATTGGTGAAGAAGGAGCAGGCCCCATCTATTTTTAGATTCCCACCATTTTTAGATGCCACCACCCTGGGGCTCCTTTCTTATTCCCATCCCACGGGGGAGGAACCACAGAGGCCAGGTGAAAGGAGAAGGGTGAAAACAAGGTCTTTTCTGGCGTCAAACGGAGACGCGAAGGCCAAGGAAACATTGCTTCATCGATGGTCCTGGCGGGCAGTGGTGTCCTGTGACCTGGACACGCTGTCATTCCTGTGAGCCACAGAAGGGACTGTGTTAATCTTATGACATCCTGAACAGTCCTTACTGGGGAACCCCAGTTTTAAGATCAGCATGTTGCTCTTTCCCCCATGCCACAGGGAGATAAAGAAATGCCATCTGTGCAGTTATAGTGGGGCCGTCGGAGCCGCTCCATTTAAGTGGGGCTGCTTTCCTCCGCAGCCTCGCGTCTTCCTCCGTGGACGGCAGTGATGCCACGTCGGCGGAGCCAAAACTATTTAAAAGCATTTTCAAGCTACCACTGAAAGGAGAAAATGGCACATTTACATTCGTCTCTCTCAGCTTAATGGCATTACCAGAGATGCCTTGTCCCCTTGGGGCCATAAATTGAGACATCACTCAACAGTTGTCCTGGCAAATTTCCCCCAAAAAGGCCACTTATGAAGTGACTAATCGCATAGGAACCTAATTTACTGAACATTTAAGGCCATTGGGGTGGGGAGATTAGAAGATGATGGACCCGGGATATCATCCATTATGTCCCCGGGCTGAGATTTCATCCCTGCATCCTCTCCAAGGAGACTGGGCCCGTTTTCCTGTCTCATCAAACTGCACAAATGGTTTCCTAGTTGGGTAAAACTACCATGTTCCTAGCTTTAGACTAAGACAGGCAAAAGCCCTGGCCATCCTGGTCTGGAATGGCTATTAACTGCTCCTTGGGCAGGTTGAGTGAGAGCACTAGGGTGCATCTGAGGTCAGAGAGGAAACCAAGATTATATGCGTAATGTGATATTCATTCTCTCTGAATGTGGGTACCTCAATGACTTAAGTCAAGGAGTCCTTAGGTCTAAGGCCTGCCCAGCGCCTCCTCTAGTTTGAGAGCCTTACCTCCGGAGTCACCATTTTCCTACATGCTTTAGCTCCTGGAAGGGAGCTTGTTATCAAGAGAGCTATTAACACTCATGTTTCTCCATAAATTCATGCCATGAAGTAATGCCTGGGTATAGGGGCCCCATGCCTGTAATCCCAGCAACTCGGGGGGCTGAGGCAGGAGGATTGCAAGTTCAAAGCCAGCCTCAGCAACTTAGCAAGGCCCTAAGCAACTTAGTGAGACCCTGTCTCTAAACAAAATACAAAAACAGGCCGGGGATGTTGCTCAGTGGTTAAGCACTCCTGGTACCAAAAAGAAAAAAAAAAAAAAAGAAAAGAAAATAATATCTGTGATCCTCTTTGGAAGAGAGGAGGGGATGACCTTAACCCCCATCCTCTCAGGTGTCAAGTTGATCATGGGGCTTTGCTTTTGCTAACCACCTCCAGGTGCCAACATGCTCTCTCCCCTGGTATCATTTTTGGTCACACGAAGATATGCAGTGATTCAAATCTGATTTTAGAAAGACAGTGTACTTATTTAGTGATGATGTCCGCAGCAACTTTCTATCTCTTACAAAGCTCTTGGGAATTTAGGATTGGGGACTATCTGCTAAACTCCAGATTGAAAATGTCAGAAAGAGTCTTGGTTCAGAAAGCATCACCTCACAATCATGGTTGTGCCACTAGACATCTACTGCTTCCCGGTACGGATTAAGATTGGGTTTACTGGAGCCTTCATAAATCAATTAATACCCCAGGATGACTCATCGAGTCTATGACACCATCTCTTTAGTAATGGACGGCTCTTTCATTTCAGTTTGGGTTGAGGGAAAGTGCAGCGTGTTCTGTGAGTGAATTCCAGCTACAGAGAAGGGAGAAAAGGAGTGGGGGACTGCAGGGAGGGAATGGCTAATGAGCCGGAGTGCCTATGAGTGTGAAGTCACGTACCGAGTGTTCTGCTGCCAAGAAGAATTAAAAAATGCAAATGCTTTTATGCAGAAGTGACCACATTATGCAAGACACATTAAAAAAAAAAAAAAAAAAACCTCCTCTGGTAGCAAAAGGTTCTTGAATGTGAAGTTCTTACAAAATGACTAACTCTAAATGAAGAAAATTTTTGACTGTTTCTGGAGAATTCCATTGCTGGTCTTCATGTCTTAATCTCTGGCTTACCTCCCTTGGTTAATATGCTCTATTCAGTTTCACTAAAGACGCTTCCAAAGACCTAGAAAACTCATTGCAAAGTTTTTAAACCTATATATAATTTACAAAGGAGTCTAATTATCATGGTAAGTTTAAATTAATGTCAATGTTCCTGAACATGGAATAGAGTCAGACAAATGCATGTCTGAATTAATTCCGTTTATGGTGGGCAGTGGGGGGAAAGAGTGATTTTGTTCTATCATACGCAAGTTTATTTTATTCAACAAAAATAGCTGGGAAAAATGTGAAGGTGAATAAAATCCTATAAAGATTATAGTCCAGAAAAGAGGCACAGATGTCCACAAGGACTGTACCACTTGAGTAGATCTGTGAGGGCACAGGAATGGGAGAGCTCAAGATATCATTTATCAACATTTTACTTTAAATTGTAAGTATAAATTCAACACAAAACTCACCTAGCAGATGTCAACAGATGAAGGATTTATTGACTGCCCATGCTGAAGCTACTCCGTTAGCAGTCTTTTGATCGATCGCTGGGCTCCTCAGAGCATAAGCTTTGTAGCCTGGGTTTAAATTTGGGCTTCTACTTACTTATTACGAGACCAGGGGCAACTTATTTGATATTGTTTGGCCTCAGTTTCCTCATCTCTAAAATGCAGCTGTTAACGGTACCACAGGGTCGTTCAAAGTATTCATTGAGTTTTCATGGACACAAAGGATGGGAAAAAAAGTGCTCAAAAGATTAGTGATGAGTGCTATATCATCAGCTCAACCTAAGAATAATAAGTTTTCTCTTTTAAGTATACACAAGAACAGCAATGAGGACCAACCCCAGCAAAACTTGGTTGGGATTCTGGAGGCCGATTCTGAATCAGGTAGATCCCGAGTAGGGTCTGCTGCTGAAAGTGAGTCTTCTGTAAGAGGACAATGGATCCAGACCAGCAATAAGGAGGCCCAAGAATCCCAGGAAACCTCAAAGTGGGATTTGCTCTTGTCTACAGATGGAATAATAGATAAGAGATCCGTTATGGAAAAGGTACTTCCTCTCCCTCCCCTATTCTGTCCTATTTGTCTCCTCTCTTTACAGTATTCTTTGCCCAATTTTTCCTCCTTATCGTCTCAGTGAAGGATTTAAGGACATGATTGTAAGGGCCAGCGTTAAACTGAGAGACATCCAAACAAATTGTCATACCAGTGAGGACAGCGGAGCAGGGTATCTTCTTCTCGAGTGGCCATGACAGTAGACATGGAGAGGAAGCCTTTGAAGCCAATTGACGCAGGAGTTGAGGTCAAGTGATGAGGAAGAGTCGAGCCATCAGAAAAATGGTGCAGAAGAGTCTCCTTAGATCACCACCAGGGTTGAGTGGGCTAATGTCCATTCAAGCATCAAGGTCTTTGTGCATGTATGATGGGATTTCCTCACATCCCTTGTGACAGGGAGACAGAGACTTCAATCACCCTAGATACCTAGGATTGAAGTGTTTACAGAGAGTCATTCTCAGATGTTATTTCAAAGAAAAATGACGTGAGAGCATATTCTTTAGGAATTTCAAGACAAACAGGAATGTAACATAGCCCCGTGTTTTATCCACCGTCAATTATCAACTTCATCTTTGTGTTTTATCTACATAAAGGCTTTTATTTTTTAAAGGGTAATGGTCCCCATTGGAGATTTATAAGCTGGAAAGAGTTAGGATCTCTACAAAACAGACAGAAGGAGTTGAAGTATTGAGGGCGGATTGAGTTTAAGTGCTTTTAGTGTTTATTTGAGTAAAACAGGTCCACTTTTCGTGCGTTTACCTAATGGCATTTCAGAGAAAGAGTAGAAAGTTTATAGCAGAGAGAAATCTTACTTATTGAGGGATTTGTGTGACAGGCAGTCACTGAATCAGACAAAATAAATTAACAAAAATTTAATTAGCTTGTATCGTTCTTGTCAAAACTGACAACTAAAATATGGAGAAACGATCATGTTTTCTCCAGAGAATGTTCTATTTTTTTTCTTTTTCTGGTCTGAAAAGAAACTTTGACTTATACAACTATTTATAGAATTTACATGGACTGCTGTTTCCTACATTTCAGGAGAGTTCAAGAGTTAAGTCACAAAAGATCAGGGGATGTTCTTTCCCTCCCTGTCCCAGGGCTTACACAGCCACTTGTCCACACTGATGCATCTTAGCAGTGAGGTTTGGTGTCAGATCCAGTCTCTTCTTTAGGGAGTTTCTGAATAGGGGCAGCTAGACCCTCTTGCTAGGCTCCATCGACCTGCTTGGTTGCTGTCACTACTCCCACTGTTCCAGTTTATAAGACTGTCGCCATATAAACTGACTTGGGACTGCTGCCAGGAGCTGATCTGTAGAAGCCCGTCGATTCTGACACCATCACTTCTGTTATGGTTTGGATGTGAGGTGTTCCCCCAAAGTTCATGTGTGAGACAATGCAAGAAGGTTCGGAGGAGAAATGATTGGATTATGAAAGCAATAACCCAATCAGTGTATCAATAACCTGATGGGATCAATTGAATGGTGGCTGAAGTCAAGTGGGGTGTGGTGGAGATGGGGGGCATTGGGGGCGTGGCTTTGGCATATATATCTGTATCTGGCAGGTGGAGTCTCTCTGCTTTCTGATCATCATGTGAGCTGCTTCCCTCTGCCATACTCCTCCGCCATGGTGTTCAGCCACACCTTGAGCCCCAAGGAATGGGGTCTGCTGTCTATGGATTGAGACCTCTGAAACTGTGAGCCCCCAAATAAGCTTTTCCTCCTCTACGATTGTGCTGATCAGATGCTTTAGTCACAGTGGTAAAAAGTCGACTAAGACAGCTTCTTGCCCTTGAAAAGTCCTACTCAGAGGACACACCGATCACCCATTGGGACCTTCAGCACATTTGCTATCTCTACAGAGAAGTGTAGCATCAGCAGCTCCTCTAAGAACAGGCCACCTGCTGTGTGTCCCCACCTGTACCCCTACAGGGAGCAGCTTCTGTGTGGCCCAGCAACTCTATGGCCTCTGCCCCCCAGCACTCCCACCTTGCCTTCTCTGCTTTTCTTTACCGAAATACTCCCCTCCCCATCTCTTCGCTTGTTTCCAACAGAGGGCTTGAGGCAGTTGGGAGGGAAAACAATCCCCTTTTTCCCCAAAGTGAAAGCAAAGTCCTAGTTCCTCAGTTAGGATTTAAGAAATGCCTTTTCTTATAGGAAAATCAGCTCTGGGAGTTTTATATACTTTGAATCTTACTGCAGATCCCCAACTTTCTACTTGATCTGGAAGTCATTCTTTAAAACAGGGTGAATGGAGAGCTTAAAATTCTTATTCCCAGAGAAGCAAACCTGCGCAGTGTGAGGCAGGCTGTGGTACATTTCCAAACTCCTGAGTTCAGTTCCCAGGTGCAGGGGAGCTACATGTCTTAAGGAAGATTGCAGTCACGAAGATTGGTATTTTCACACTGTTAGAGTTTTGCTGGTGTTTTATATACGGCAATCTCTGGGGTTTTCTATTATCTGTATTTCACAGATGAAATTACAAGGGTTAATTACACTGCCCACAATCACATGGTTAGAAAGCAGTAGTATGTGGACACTTCCGGCTCTCATCCTACTTTCCTTCCTGTTGAGTCTGTTTAGAGTTGATCATTTTTGATTTCATTCTCATGCAGAGGTAAGACATAGATGATTATCATTGCTTGAAGTATTCAGTTTGCTACAGGATAATGAAATGCATTCTTACAATCACTTTATCATCAATGATTCTCTATGGGGGGGATGCTTTTCTCACCTCCCCTAAGGACATTTTTCAATGGAAATGATGTGGCAAGGACTATATTGTTGTCTACTGGGCAGAGGACATGTAAGCCATTAGACAATGTGTAATGTACAGAGAAGTTTCCACAAGACACTGTCTGGTGCAAATGTCAACAGTGCTAAGATTTTGAAACACTGAAATAAGTGACCTAATATTTAGTATTCGGGATAAAGTGCCTGAAGAAAACACTTAGGTTTTAAACGAGTTATGCTAAATCCATCACGAATATAAAACTTATTTTACATGTTTTCTTATTGCATACTGTTTAGTCCCAACACCCCACAACAGATACTGTTAACTCTTTAAGGAAGCATCTAAATGTTCTCTTTGCTTGTGACCACAGTGAGTCCTATACAATTTCATATCCATAATCAGTACTTCTGGTTGGAAATAAAATTTATTTCTAATCAGAAGCAAAGCAGCTGTGGATTGTAAAATATTAAAGGGATTTGGGAAGCCATGTCTTTTGGCAAATGCCACTGAATAGAAAAGCATGCATCTCATTTATTGGGTGGAGGGTAGTCTATGGGGTGGCGAGAGGATGATATTCTACAGAAAGACCTAGAAACACCAAGAGTAATATATTTTTTCTAGTAAAGAAATGGTCAATTTTATACACAGTAGTAATAATCTTAGCCTAAAAATGCACCTAGAATACATAGTTTCTCTAATAAAATGACATCCACTCTCTCCCACTTGCTTTTCTCTGGTCTCTCTTTCTCTCTTCTTTATGGATAAATTTACTTTGCAATTAGGACTTCATGGCAGAACTTTCAAAGCTGCGCTGGGCAGAGAGTCAAAACCTACATTTAATGGCGAGGATTTTGGTACCCACAATGAGCAGAAGTTGTATGGTTTCCTTTCCCTCACTGTGTGGCTTTAGTACAACTTCTAGAAACAAAAGCATGGCTATTGGGGATTAGCTGGGAGAACTGACCAGCAAGAAGCTTGCTCTCAGGTTTTATTATAACGTCAGGATTTGGGGTAGACCCGAATTTGCATTGTGTGGAGATACCCACACCTGGGTTGTGGTTCTATGGGAAACATCGGTCAATGCCAGGTCAACTCAAAACCCTGAGTGCATTTCTAGACAGTGAGAGGTACTTCCAGGATTTCCTAATTCCACCTTAACCTTCATTTTCACCCTGAGCAAGAGAGTAGACTGGGAGGGCCCTTCTGTTTCTGTTGTTACTGTTTTTCTTTTGTTGTAGATTGACATTTTTGGTGACCTGTGTGTGTTTTGTCTACTGGGTGGATTAGCTACAGAGGAGGTTTAGTCCTGAGCCGTTTTTATTTATTGCAAAAGAAAAAAAAAATAAAAGAACTGACTTTATTGCCTAAAAGTTATGTTATTGAAATGCAAATTCATTTTGAAGGAGGCCCATGTAACCATCCGCAGACAAATATTTTGAAGTAATTAAAGTCTAATTCAGTATTCCTTTATCCAGATTTTTTTTTCTATACTCCAAACATCTTTGTGGCCTGCATGATCTGGAGTCCACAGAATGATCTAGTTCAAACTTCTCAATGAACAGCTGAGGAAGTGGGGGTCTAGATCTGTCTGAGGATTCTAGAAGTTACCAGCAAGACTGAGATTAAATTCCTGCTTTCCTTGGTTGATTCAGAATGGTTAGAATATGGGAAGAAGACCATCTCTTTGGGATTCATCTGAAAATATTCTTTTGTTCAGTGACAGGTCTTTCCAAGTCTGAGAAATTATAACTCTGGGAAGTGACTTCTGGCCCCCTCTCCCCACTGCAAAGCTCACACTCCCCGAGTGATCAGCTCTTGGCTGCTGTCACAGTGAACAGCAGCCACCTGTGGGACTCCACTTTTTATTTCATGTGCCTGAAAACCGCTCATTTGTTCACCTACTATTGAGTCCATTTGTACTGTGGAGTAGGCACTAGGGATAAAGCAATGAACAAAACAGACCAGGCTCCTGGATCTCAGGAAGCTTTGATTTTTAGCTCATTTTTAAAAAAGATAATTCCATAAAGTCATCAAATACAGAGCTCGTATGACTGCTTTAATACTGGTGGCATTTTAGTCATAGATAAAAAGTAAAGATTTTTAGGTTGGATGTATTAGCTTCTTAGATAGTAACAAAGAAGCTCAAACCAGGTGGCTTTATCACCAGCCCTGGAGCTCTAGGGCCATCTGGTCAACCAGCAGTGGGGGGTGGGGTGGGGGTGGGGGGCGTCAAAGAGGAACAGCAAAGGAGTCACCAAACACATGACCCAGGGCTGCTCCTAGAAAAGAGATGGCCAGGAAAACATATCAAATATCAACTATATCTATATTTGTACCTATATTTAAATATATACATATATATAATATTTACACACATATATATATATGTAACTGAAAATCTCTATATGAATTTTAACACCAACTGGAAAATGCTGGTTTATTATACTGCATAGGGTAACCAGTCAAAAGCAGTTTAACATTTATTTCCTGAAGAACATACAAAAACAGAACAGGTATAGTTTAGTTTAATATTCTGAAGGCAAGAGCTGGGTCAGATGGTCTTTAAAACAGAGTGGAGGAATGAGGGAATTTAACTCTATCTGTATTATTCTTTTATTTTTATTTTTTGTTCAAATTGATAAAAAAAATGGAAAAAGACTAGAATATAATGAAGTTAGCGGATGTTACGAAGACTTGTAATTCATGATATTTCACCGTATGGATGAAATACTTTGTACTTTAAAAAAATAATAATAATAATGCAGGATTAGGAGCCAAAGATTTAGAAGGAATGTTGTCATCTGTTCTTAGAAACATAGGCTGTGAAGAAAAAAATGAAAGAGGAGAGAATGAGCCCAGGGTCTTTCAAGATTTCCCCCCACTCCATACCTTTAGGGAAATGCAAATTAAAACTACATTAAGATTTCATCTCCTTCCAGTCAGAATGTTAATTATCAAGAATATAAGCAGTAATAAATGTTAGCGAGGATGTGGGAAAAAGGCTATATTCATACATTTTTGCTGGGACTGCAAATTAGTGCAAACACTCTGAAGAGCAGTATGCATATTTCTCAAAAAATTAGGAATGAAGCCATGAAGCCATTATATGACCCAGCTATCCCACTCTTCAGTATGTATTCAAAGGAATTAAAATCAGCTTTCTTCAGTGATGCAGCTACATCAATGTTTATAGCAGCACAATTCATAATAGCTAAGCTGTGGAGCCAACCTAGGTGCCCTTCAACAGATGAATGGATAAATAAAATGTGGTATATATCACCACAATGAAATATTACTTAGCCATAAAGAAGAATGACTTTATGACGTTCACCTGTAAATGGGTGGAACTGGATATTATCATGCTAAGTGAAATAAGCCAGTCCCCAAAAGTCAAAGTTCGAATATTTTCTCTGATATGAGGAAGCTAATCTAAAATGGGGTGGGACAGGTGATTAAAAAACGGAAGAAAAAAATCAGTGGATTAGACAAAAGGGCTTGAAGGGGAGGGAGGAAGGATAAAATGTGGGAAGTCAGTGGAATGAATCTGACGGAACTTACCTATGTACATGTGTGAGTACACCACAGTGAATTTCACCATCATGTACATCCACAAGACACTAATTAAAAAAAGATAAACAAACAGCAGAAATATCAGTAGAGTGGAGGGAACAGAGGACGGAGGTGGGAGGGAAAGGGAAAGTACTGGGGACAGAATTAGAACAACATATATTCCATGCTTTTATAATTTGTCAAAATGAATCCTGATGTTATGATAAGTAAAATGACCAATAAAAAGAAATGTAATTGACAAATAAAAATTGAATATATTTCCCATGTGAAATGTGGTGTTTTCATATAGGTATGCATTGTGAAATGATTGCCACAAACCACTAATCAGCCCATTGTGTCCACTTTACTGTGTGTGTGTGTGTGTGTGTGTGTGAGTGCAGACATGAACATTTAAGATCCACTCCCCTGTACACAGTGTAGCATTGTTATCTATATTCACCATGCCACATGTTAGAGTCCCAGAAGTTATTTATCTTACAACAAAACACTTACATACCCTAACCAACATGCCCCTCACCTCTCAGTCCCTGGCAACCAACTCTCTGTTTCTATGAATTTCATTTGATTTGTTTGTTTGTTTAGATTCCACAGAGAAGGGACCCATGCGGTCTTTATCTTTCTCTGCTGACTTAGCCTAGTGTCCTCAAGGCTCATTCATGTTGTTTCAAATGGAAAGATTCCTTTTTTTTTTAAAGAGAGAGAGAGAATCTTTTTTTTTTTTTTATGTAGATGGACACAACACAATGCCTTTATTTTTATGTGTTGCTGAGAATCAAACCTGGGTCCCGCCCATGCTGGGAGAGCGCTCTACCACTGGGCCACAATCCCAGCCTCAAGATTCCTTATTTTTAAAGGCTAAATGATGTTCCATTGATGCACATCTGGATCTAACACAGTTTGTGCATTCCTCCATTGATGGACACGTGGGCCACTTCCTTGTTGATGCTGTTATAAATATTATTCCAATGAACATCTGAAGGCAGATGTCTCTTCGAGATTCCAAATTGCTTTCCTTCAGACATATACTCAGAAGTGGAATGGCTTGATTAAATGTGAATTCTACTTTTAATTTGTGGGGTGGAAATCTCCAAAATGTTTTTTCAAAAGTATAGAAAAATGGTAATGATTATAGCTTTTAATTTTTAAATTTTTACCGAACACATGACTATCGGGCATACTTATGAGGTGCAGTGTGGTATATCAATATATGTATTCAATGTGTTATGATCATGTCAGAATATTTGATCTCTTCAAACATTTATCTTTGTTTTGGGAATACTTAATATCCTTTTTACTAGCTATTTTTAAATGCAATTAGTTGCTCTCAGCCTTAGTTTTCCTACTGTTCTAGAGAACAGTAGAGAACCTCTTCCTCTTATCCAAGGCATCCCTGTGCCTAGTATGATTATAGCCTTGAAGTTGGACTTAAGTAACTGTAAAGTATTGAGAACCTTAATAGAAGAAGGGTTCCAGCATCACAGGAGAGGACAGATGAAAACTTCAACAGGGAAATGTCTCCATGTGCATGTGAGAACTGGAATATGACACTGGTTTATACTCATCCCATTACACATCCCCAAATTACTTTCTATTTCTACTATTTTACTTTTAAAAACTCCTCACAGTAGCTTATATATACGTGAGTTCAGGAGTAATTCAAAATTGAGTGACTCCATAGAAGTTTTGCTACAATATTTGTGTATATAAGTCTACATCATACATTAATAAATACACAATATGGAGTGTTGGTGCATATGTATGTGTACATACACATAGCATGTATATATATGTGTGTGTGTGTGTGTGTGTGTGTGTGGTGCTGGGGTTTAAACAAGGGCCTTGCACATGCTAGGCATGAGCTGCATCCCCAGGCCTTTTGAAATTTTACTTTGAGACAAGGTCTCCCTAAGTTGCTCAGGCTGGCCTCATACTGATACCGACCTCCCTCAGCCTCCGGAGTAGCTGTGGTTATAGGTGTGCACCACCACATCAGGCTAGAGTACTGGTATATTTTAAAGAATGAATTTGAGACTTTAGTCTTTTCATTTGTTTATTTTTCAAGACCTGTTATCAAAGAAAAATGATACCGTGATAATGCTAACTTCATTGTTCAGTATTTGGCTGAATGGGAAGAAAGGTCTCTATTAAGCAGATGGGTGGAGGCCGTGAACACAGGGGAGGGAGGTGGTGTGAACTTCACCAGGGACACCTTAGTTCACACTGCCCTGGTTTGCAGGTGCCAATTCTGGAGCTCTGTTGAAAAAGCTGACAGTCACCAAATAGATAAGGGGAATGTGAGCTCATTTGAGTCAGTTCTTATATCTTCAATCTGACAGATTTCATTAGAGTCAATTTGAAGAAGACTGTGTAAAGACGGAGGATACTTTGAGAATGAGGAGGAGGGAGACAGAGAAGGAAAAACAGGGGGAGAAGAAGGAAGAGGAAAGTGGGAGAAAAGGAGGAAAGGAGAGAGAGAGAGAGAGAGAGATTTCCAGGTGGCCATTTAATTTCAAGAGATAGGAATATGTACAAAAATGTAGCTAACAAAAAACACAGAAAAAAGAAAAGAGAGGACAGAGAGTGGCTGAGAATATTGGAAATGGATTTGTTTCCTTCTCTCAGGTTGTAAAGATCGGAGGGTTAAAAAAGGTGGCTGTGCAGAACACCGTAACTCTCTCCCTGTGGTTTACAAAGGTTACCATTCTTGATTGTCATGGAAAGGGTGGGGGTCCTTAAGAAAAATTAACCTAAGCTTATGAGTCAATGAAAACTGGGCTTATATTTCTTTGATGCCTCAAATGTGCAATAAAATAGATGTTTTCTACTTTGATTTTCTGCTGCCACCAAAATCTATTTTTTTTTTTTGTATTGACTTACATTTATTTATGTCACTATTTTGTTTAAAGAGAAGAAAATTATTTCAGCTTTGAACTTCTGGAAGAATCTGCAAGTACCTGCAATGAGTAGGCCACAGCCAGTCACAGAAACTAGCTGTTTTATAACATATCTAAGGTGAAAAATCAAGGAGAGGGGGAAAGTATGAGAATAATCCACCCACATCCTGCACAAGACGGAAGTCATACCGCACACTGTGAAGCTCAGCGGAATTGTAATCTCTCTGATAAAGTCTTTATAAATTCTGAAATGAACCAAGGTCTCTTTAATAACAAAAGTATCTTAAAATGCCCTCAATACCATGTATCTGAGTGTGTTTCTCAGCGGCTGGTAGTACTTGGTGCAACATAGTTGCCATTCTGAATAGCAGACATCTCAAGGCTACCTCTGCAGGGACAAAAAGTACATACAATGCACAAGTAACTGGTGGCCAGAGCTTCTGGAACTTGCAGGCAGATGTCACCTTCAGTGGCCTCGCCTATTTTTAAATGCTCTGCAGAAGAACATTCCATTATGTTGAACCCAATATTTAACATTTTCCTGTACTTCCTTCATGGCTGATGTTTCTAGTTTCCCCTCTGAGTTTTCTAGTTATTTTTCTGTAGCTTCTACTCTTAGAAAATACAAAGTGCCTGATCTGATTTACCCACAAGTGATAGTAGAAGATGTATCCTTATAAGAAAAAGAGACTCAAGCTAATCAGGATGAGGACACTGAATAAAAATGGCTTTCTGATTTTTTCTCTGTGATAATTTTTGTGTTGTTAATTCAGACCTCATTTTCTTGTTTGTCTTTAGCTTAAAATAAAGACATGCATTTTTCTATCTCCAGGTTCTAGAGATACCTTGGCCTGACTTTTAATAAATACCTGCCAAATGAATGAATACATAAATACAGAAATGACCTGAGCTTTTGGTTACAATTGTTAACTTACTCGTGATTTATAGTTACTGTTTCTGTGACTTCTTATTTATAGTAATAATGTCTGAAGTGATTGAATAAATGGGAAAGAATTTCATGCAACTCTTCTTCCCCTAAGATGGCTCAATTGCTAGATAACAAGCTTTGGTATCAAGAAAACAAATCAATAGAAATGGATTACTACTTTTGATGATCTGACAGATTTTTTTAAACCAGTTTTCATTCTTTTTCTTTCCATTCTTTCATTCTGTTTTTCTCTTTTTCTTTCTTTCTTTTTTCTCCATACAGGAGTTCAAACCCAAGAGCTATATATTCAACCCCTTGTACTTTTTATTTTGAGGCAGTGTCTCACTAAATTGCCCAGACTGGCCTTGAACTTGTGATCCTCCTGCCTCAGCCTCCCAAGTAGCTAACATTATAGGCGTGCACCGGCGTGCCCAGCCAGGATTTCCTTCTTTTATCAATAAAATTATAAAATAAAAATATGCATCTGACATTCACTTTACATTTTACAACATGTAAGTAACTGAAAATTTAGCAAATAATTAAATATCAAGTTAAATCTTTGAATAATTTATATAATTGTAGTTAACAATTCAAATGTGGCTGTCAGAATTTTGAATATAATAAAATAACAATCCAGGAAAAACACACATTTCAAACTTAATGGCAGAGCTGTCTTATGTTCACTTTTGCCATATAAGCTTTCTCTGTCAGATGAAAACAAAATATTTGCTTTAATTTTCACAGGAACTAGGAAAAAGAATGTCATGAACATTTGAATGTTTAAAAAATTGCATTTCTTTATTTTCCTTTAATTTAAATGATTGATGGTCAGTTTTATATGTCAGTTTTGATTTATATGATGTGATGGTCAGTTTTACATAGTCTTTAGCTATTTGATCAAATCCTAATACAGGTGTTCCTCTGAAGGTGTTTTGTGGATGTGATTACAGTCCATAATCAAGCTAACTTTTAGAAGTGAGGTAGTCTCAGGTAATCTGGATAGACCTAATTTAATCAGCTAAAAGGCTTTAACTGCAAAAATGATATTTTCTTGCATAAGAAATTCTGCTGTGGATTGTTGCTTCAGTGGGTATCTGAGTGTCCCATGTGCTGTTCCTCTGGTTTGGAGTTTGCCTAGTTAGCCCATGAATCACCAAAACCAATTCTTTGCCATACATCCTTGAATATGTACCTTCTTCTTGTTGATACCCTAAGTGATACATAGTAAGGCTGTATAAAAATGCCTGACTGTAACTTTCAGTTAATTTATAATAAATAAAAATGTTTTCTTTGAAGTCCAAATTCTCTAAAATAATCGAGGATATGCAATATTTAATTTCTTGAAAGGCACTTGGGTAAAAGGAATCCTAGGGTTAATTCTGTAGTAACATCCATAATTGCCACCTAAATTTTTTGTATTTTAGACTTTGATTTTTGTGATGGTTGCAAGTGCATTATTTATTTTTGCCTGGATTATTAAACCCAAACTTAATGACTTAAAACAACACTTTTATTGTATCAGAGTTTTTGAAGGTCAGGAATTCAGGCATGGGTAAGCTGGGTTTTATTATGGGATCTCTCATGGGCCACAATCATGGTTTTCACTGGGGCTGTGGTCTCATCTCAAGGCTAAACTGGGGAAAGAGTCATTTCCAAGGTCCCAGCTTGTTAGCAAGCTTCATTTCCTCATAGTTTATTGAACCAAGGGCCTCTGTTTACTGATGAGTCCTTCGCCACTTCTATGCCATGTGAACCTCTCAGACCCCAGAGCGAGTCATGACGTCTGTATGCCTTTTCCACATAATCACAGAAATGACTTCACTTTTACTATGTTCTGTTCATTGGCAGCACCTCCCCAGGTCCAGTCCACACTAAAGGAGAGAGAAAGATAAAAAGGGTATGAATCTTGGGATATGGGAATTAATGGGCGCCATCGTAGAAGACCGCCAACCACAAGAGATTTTTGAAAAATAAGGTAAAATTTGAACACTTTGTATTTCAGGGATCCCTGAGATGTTCAATAGTGAAAAAGCAAAGCCTGCCTCTGAGAAGGGGGCCTATCACTGTCCAGAGCAGGAAGGTTCCATTTAGTCCAGTGCTTCCATCTTTAGCTGTAGGAAGACAAAAGAAGATCTCAAATTTTTTTTAATTTCTTTTTTTTTATTAGTTGTTCAAAACATTACATAGCTCTTGAGAAGATCTCAAAATTTTATGTTTCACTGTCCAAGTTTCTCAGTCCCCCCCACATTCTTCTGTCATACTTAAAAACACAACAATAAAACATAACACCAAATCCGTGGTTGAAGGCAGAGCCAAAAATTATAGTTGAATGAATGTGCCCACACTAGGCAAGCAGGTCAGCAATGAAAAATAAGAGCTGAGAGAAGGAAGATCAAGGAGCTAGAGATTTGGATAAACAGACAGTGACTCCGACTAATTAATAAAGCCAAGGGGTGTGAATTGGCTAAAGGAAGCACCCGGGTGATGAGGAGGAAGCAAACCAGTTGGGGTCTAGATAGATTTGCTCCAGGCCCAGGTGTGTTGCCAAAGCACTATTTCAAAAGGTGCCAACATCAGAGAATTCCTCAGGGGGAAATTCTTGTGCTGGGAAGAAGGCTGTCTTATTGTTTGTGAAAAAAAAAAAAAAGAAAAAAAGAAATGCCTTCATATTTCAGGTCACAACACAGCAGTTCTGATGAAACTGGTTTGCAGAATGTAATCCCCATCAACCTGCTTCCTTCTTGGAATTACAGAGTCTCCACGTTACTAGGAAATCTAAATATCATGCAGTTCAACCTCTAATCCAATGTGAGATTCCTTTCTAACCATGGTAGTTAAAGGTCATCTACAACTTCTGGAGGCCTGTAGCGATGGAGCGGTTGTAGAGGCAAGAAGCCATCCTGTCAATCAGTACTAGACCTGTCTAGGGGATGGAAAGTTTATTTCATGGTGAGTTGAAATATGCTCCCATGTATGACTGGTTTAGCCTAGCCTGACTCTCAGAGGCAGCAAAAAATATCAGAGCATTGCCAATTTCATGTCATGAACTACAAAATATAAAATTAATGCTATTTCAGGCTACTTTAAGACCTATGCATCTCCCACAACCCACTGTATAATTTTTCTATGCTTCTTGGTAAGAGACATATGCCCATAGTCCTACTTTCTCTCCATATGATACTCCTTTGAATAAGCTCTAAGTTTTTAAGATTCATCCTAAAACAGCAACATGTGATTTGGAGACATCACTCCTGTATGTAGTAATCAACAGAGAATTCCACTTACAGACTGTAGCAATGCTTAAAATTGGGATGTGGGCAGTAAATATGCTGTTGTTAAATTTCTGAATAATAAAAAATTTCCCTAAGCCTTTTTTTTCTTTATCACTGAATGTAAGATGATAAGCAAGGAGAAGAAGATAAGAAAACAAATTTATGTCTGTTAATTTCTACCAGGTGCTGGGCTTTCTCCTGGCACTTCACAGACATGATCTCATCTTATGTTTCCTCATTACTCTAGAAACTAGTGATGACTCCATCCCATGAATGAGGAAACTGAGGCTCTGAGGATTTAAGTAGCTTGCTCAAGTTCACGCAGCCACTGAATGTCAGACCTTGTACTTGCAACTGTCACATTCAAACACTACACTTTTCCCACAAGACGCAGAGCCAGACAATCTTCACACTCATAATTGAGAGTCTAAAGAGATTTCAGAAATGATCTAGTCAAAGCCTGATAATATTACAGATAAAGGGATTCAGAGTATCTCTCAAGGTCTGAGCTGTCTCACGTGACCTTACAGGGCAAGGGCTTGGAGACCACGTTTCCCCTGACTGTTCTCTTTCTATCATTTTGACCTTGTGTGATTGGTTAAAAGAAAAAGCAACCTTGAAATTATCTCCTTGTAACTTCTTCTTTTAGGTTTTGATTCATCATTCCACACTGGAGACTTTGTCTTCCATATCTCTGGGTCAGTTTGGTGTTAAATGCTCCTTCCAGATTTGTGTCAAAAAAATCAAATAATTTTTCTGCTGTGGCAAAAAAATAATATATGCATATGTACATGTTCATGTGTACATATATGATGCATGTTTATGTGTTCATGTATATGCATACCAATGTATACATACACAATACATTTACTTATTATCTTATTTATTCCAAATCAATAATAAAGCTCTTGAAAAATCTAGAAGCAGGAGCAGGGTCCTGTGCCAGATGATTAGCTAATCTCTTAGAGAATGTTCTTTAGAAATAACTTTTTAACCAGTTTAACAGCACTTAACATTTAACCAGCTCCTGTGGCCCTATCTGTAAGACTATCTTCAAAAACAATGGTTAAGACTTTGCCAGAGTCAGTACACATTACATAACCTGTTTCTTCAGACCACACCAGCCTAGGGATATGAATTGGGTCACATTTACATAAAAATCATGTATGCCCTCCTACATAATATGTGACCTTTGGTCCCCTCCAGAGCCCTGTACAAATCTCCAGTGAATTCTCATTCTTTCCAGGAATCCCTACAGGTGATCTCATGGGCTATCACACAGGAATGCTCTTAGCTCCTTCAAGTTCAGCCGTTATCTTCTTCCGCCTTTAATTCAGTCTTATTAAGCTTTGTGCTTCCCAGGCATCTGGGACTTTGTAAGCTCATCAAAACCCACCCCATGCTCAGGAATTTTCCTGTTTGTTTTCCTGAAGGTGGTTCAAAGTTCCAAAGCAGAACCAACTCAAGGAAGCTAGCAATAGTGCTAATGGATCAACCTCTCCCGTGTGACACGTGAGCATTTCATGAGACCATCCTGCTGGTCGGGGTACTGATGCTGTAAAGGAGGTACACCCATACTCAGATTCACCTGTAATCTCTGGATCTCACAGTGCACAGCCAACAAACTGCTGGACCTTGAGAAGGAAGACAACTCCCCTCTGGCCCCTACACTGCTATTCCATAGGCAGGTTTCACTGGAGCACCACATTAACATTCTCACATTTCTCAGGACCTTATGAAAAGAGTTCTTTGAAATTGACTCTTAGGCTTCATCTATAATGCCTCAGAATTGCATATATATAATAGCTGTAATCTGTTAATAAATAACATTTGAAGGTCAAGCTGGCAACCCCTTCCATAAGAGCTCATCAGTGGGTGAGAATCTTCCATTAACAAAGTCTCCCCAGCCTGTGGCCTTCAGCTGAGACTTCTTTGCCCATGAATATTCCTGGTACAACAAAATCATAATTATGATCATAGCTCAGGCTAAGGTGAAGGACCTGCTGGATTTACTTTTTAGGCAGTGACAGCTTGATCCAAAACCTGACCATGATACTTTTGAGATCTTAAGTAATGAAAAAGATCTAATAATGCTATTCCATTTTCCTCTTAATTTTTATATCAGTGCCCTAATGGATAGATACTGGAATTATTTTGTGTGTGGTTCTGGGGATCTAATCCAGGGTAGAAGGCATGCTAGGCAAGTACTGTACCATCAAGCTACATGCTAAGCTCTAGATATTGGAATTTGAATGAAACTCACCCTTCTGTGTAGAGGGACCAATTGGGGAGGCTTTCAAATCACTCAGATTTGTACACATTCAAGTATCTATTCTCTAAATCTTCAAATTGATGAAAACATAGATGATTCTGATTGTGATGCTAATTACTTGATTTAATAATGGAAAAGAGAGCTGTCATTGGAACAATTTACACATTAGCAGCTTTTAGGGATGCTCAGCAATTCTTTCAAAAGCCCTGGACTTGAACTTGAGGTCACATAAGATGGAGCTTTAAATTTTTGTTATTAAAGGAAATTGTAATCCTGGAAGGCAGAGAATTCGGTGAAAGTTGAATTACAATTTTGTTGTTGTTTTTGTTATTTACTGGTTTTAAGATACCATCAAAATGGCAAATCATTCTAGGCTGATACGACCATGACTGAATTGGCACTCAATCCAACATTCCTCTCACACTGGCTGAATCACTGCTACCTGTCTTTCATGCATTGATAATTGGTGTCACATCCACACCCAAAGAAGATGTAAAAGTTGTATAATTAAAAACTTACATACAACCAAGTCATAAAATTAAACAGCTAATTACTGAAAAGCAAAGGGAAATATAACCATTCCTTGAATAAATCATTGCTCCTGAACTTAGATTTAATCATCTTCCCAAAGAAAGAAAGAAAGAAAAAAAAAGAAGTGGTTCCACAGTGTCAACGAGTTACATATCTCTCAACTCTCTGGGAGAGAGACTCTGTTTTGTAGCATGAACCTGTTGGCAAAATTGTCCCATCAGTAAGTACATGGTGTTGGAAAATCAGACAGGCAGATAGATATGGAGAAACATATACATTAATAAAAACTGCAAGAAGGCATTTTGATAAGGTCTAAAATAACATAAAATAGCAAGTAGTATTTTATTTTAATTTTCTATTTTTAATTTATAAAATTTTTAATTTGTAAAGTAGGATTATGGGATTAAGAATAAAGAATTTCTATCTACTGTTTCCATGAGGTTTCTAGGCAGGGCTCTGGCTGAGGGTTCTGAATGCTGCTACAAATATCCTGAATCAGGAATCTGGGGACAGGGACAGTGACATCAGGCCTATGAAGAGTCCCCAGATGATTTGGACATAGCCCTTGATAGGTAGGCAATTGGTACATAGCCCTGGTTTACCACTCTCAACTATCAATTTCTTCAACTTAAAGTGTGGCCAGATGAGGTCAAGAACCAAGTCAAAAAACTAAGGACATATTAAATAATTTTTATAGACTAAGTCTTCTATTGTCCCTCCCCTAAGGAAGTTTCAATCTGTGTTGGCTCACAAGCTAAAACACATGGAGATAAGTAAATATAAAAGGGAATGGGGATGTTTTTGCTCCCTCTCCACCTACCATCACCCAACTAAACAAGAAAAACAAACAAAAAATAAAAAGGTAAATCTTTTAAAGTGGGTTGAGTGTATAGTGTCCTTTCTGTCTTCTCTTCATTTGAGCAGGCAGCTTTGGAATCTTCACGGCTGGTAGGAGATGTCTGGTGGCTGCTGGCTGGCCCCGGGTTGTTTCATTGCTATTCCTTGAGCTGGTCTTGGATTATGGGTTCTGTGACTTCATTACCTCTCCAGAACTTCAACATTCATTATTCTGAGTGCAGCACAGGTGCCAGCAAGATCAGACAATGTTTGTGGCTTCAGCGAAGGTTAAAGAGAGGCAAAGATTCATCCAGGTGGTGATGCCAAGGAATGAATCAATAGTCAGAGTCAACCCAAGTTCCAGCTTGTTAACGCAGTGACTGGTTCAGCTGTGCTTCATTCCCTGAGTTGTTGCTCATAGTGAGCTCATTAGCCCAGGTGCCCACTGTCGCTGCACCGCTGTCCAATTCCAAACGTACTTAGCTCAGAAGAGCAGTGCTGTTCTTGGAGAAGTCTAGAGGGATTTGCAATTGTCTTTGTAGTTCTGGAAGACCCCAGGTGCATGTTAAAGGAGTTAATTGAAATGCCAACCAAACACCTTGGAGTGAAGTCTACATGGAAAATATCACCCCTGGAGCAGCTTGCTATCAAATGTTATGACCCAAAGGTAGTTCTAAAAGAACAGCATCATCTTGCCTTTATATGATTTATTCATGAATCAGCCTAGCATCTAAGAAGAGCAACTTTGACAAGAAAAACTGTCTTATGAATATTTATCTTTGTGGTTTATACCAATGGGCGAAGAAACATATTTCTCATTCAGTTGAAACTAGAGTGCCAAAGAGTAGACCAGAATTCACTAAAGTAGGGTTTCATATCCATCTAGAGAAAGACTTAGAAAGAAATTATTTTTTAGAGAGACTTAACTTAGGAAAACTCTTTTGTACATCAGCATTTGAATTCTGCATTTGGAGGCAAGAACTACACGGTTAAAAAAATCATCCATTTAATAGGACTGGGGTTGTGGCTCAGTGGTAGAGCACTCATCTAGCATGTGTAAGGGAATTGATTCAATTCTCAGCACCACATGCTAATTAATTAAATGTCCATTTACAACTAAAAATATTTTTAAAAATTATGCATTTATCAGGTAATACTCAATGAAGACCAGCCTTCACCCAGAGATAATGCTAGGGACTAGGCGTTCTAGATAGAATCAAAGAAAAACAGCTCTATTCCTCCTGAAAATTTGATCTAGCACATGAGACATAAGATGCAAGACCACACCATAATGCAGTGTGGAAATGTTATCATAAAAGGTTTTTAAAAGGCTGAAGTAAGTTCACTTAAGAGGGAGATTAAATTTTTGTTATGTACTTATTAATGAAAATTGTGACCCTGGAAGACAGAGAATTTGATGAAAGTTTGATTGTAAAAAAAAAAAAATCCAACATGTACTAGTTTTAGGATAGGGAAATAGCAAACCAGTTTAGGCTGATACAGCAGTGGGTGGATTGGCTTGTGACTTGCAACCAATGAGCTCAAAGCATCCAAAGAGTGGAAAACCTGATTGAATTTGCAGGTGAAGCAGTAAGTGAAACTGTCAAGTTGAAATTGTCAAACAGGGGGTCACAAAAACAGCACCAGTGCTTTACATTCATTACCTTACACACACATTTCCATCTTTCCTTCTCTAACTTCTCTCTCTTCCCTTTCTATCTCATTTTGACCGCCTTCCTTCCTTTTCCCATCTTTGTCTTTCCACATTTTTCATATGTGCTTAATATTTGCCTAATAAAATTAATACCAAATGTGTCATGTTATAGAAAATTAAAATTAAAAAATAAAATTAAAACCAAATGTGTCATGTTATAGAAAAATGATTATTCTAAAAACAATCACATGAACTAATCAGCCTTCTTGCTATCTCTGGTTTGATATATGCGCTTGGCATCTGTTTCCCTTCTTGCGCAAAATAGGTCATAAATAGTGCTACCCATGAATTATGTTAGGTGTAATAGTCATTTTAATCTTTCTCAAAATCAAACTTAATGGTACGGTTTCAACACCAGATAGGTCTATATTACAGATGTTTCCACTTGTCCCTCCGGGTTCACTCTATGTTCCTCTTGGTCCTGCCCTGTGTCCTAGGAGGCTCATTCTTACAATAGCATCAACCAAGATCCCTTACCCCTTCCTTCCAGTTGGATTTGAACAATCGGAGATGCTAGCAAAAGATGGGAGAAAGTGAAATGGCTTTCCATCTCCCCTCTTGCTAACCACAAGTTTTAGTGACTGTATTTACCAAATTGAGGACATTTTCCCCTTTGCACCACTCCTTCCTGCAGCCACATGTCTCCTCATGAACACCATGCGTATAGTCTTCTCATCCTCAGGCTGAGCAATGGCAATCGGCCCTTCCTTGGTCCTACTAGTAATGGGGTGCTCATAACCCCTTCTTGGTTTTAATGAATCATTTGCAAATAGTTCTCCATTAAATTCTTCTCAGTTACCTCATTTGAATCTTTTGTGTATTTTCTTCTGGTCCTCTGAGGATTGAATCCATACCAGACTCTAGGTTCTGAAATATTTTACCTTTATTTCCCTGATGTATTATAAATGGATCGCAGAGTATTTTAAAGTGTTTGTTGGAAGAATGAACATTTGAATGAGTATTACTTTAGAGTTAGTTAGGCAGAAATAACACAGAAACAGGGTCAACACAACTTACAAAATAGACCTTGAAAATGTGTGGTGTGATCCCCAAGTACTCAGCACTACAGACAAGAGGATCCCGATGGGTGGCTGTTCTTCTCTTTAAACAAAAATTAAATAAAACACCATACACTGCAATAGCACCCAATCCAAAATGAGACTACACACTGAAGAATCCATAGAAAAGTCAGATGGCAAGGTGCGGTGACTTAGGAGGCCGCGTTCCAAAGGAATGTAAGCCACAGGCCTCCTTCCTTGAGAAGTTAACTCCCCAGTTGGAGATTAGCTCCTGTGGTTTGGCTGGTTCCATGGTGGATGTTTAGCAAGCAATAACAGACATTTCCCTTTCTTCCCCAGGCAACACAGTACCCAAACCAAAAACAGCATTGTTCCATCTTGAAAACAAATCAGAACACAACAAAATGGCACAAGCCCACAGTGGAGCATGTTGGTGCAGTATTTTCCAGTGAGAATCTTAAGGATTAAGGAGGAGTAGGGCTGGATGGGCACTTCCTTCTCATGACCTTCTTGCTGCACAAAGGCAAAATGTCAACACACAATGAGCTGGTTTACTAAAAGCGCTACACTCATTAGAACATATTTCCGTGCAGCATGGAGGTGGAAGGTGCTATTGGTGTGTCAACTGAGTTGACCTTGCCATTTGTGTTGGGAGAACATTCATGGAGAGTGTGAAGTTCATCCATGGGTTACCAAGTCTAAAATGTTGATGATACATGGGAAAAAGGATTCAGGAATTAGAGAGTATATGTGAGAGACATTCATATGATGGTTTGCTGTCTTTTTATTCTAATATGCCTCTCGGTTCCCATCTGGATACTACTGTTGTCATCTCACAATCAACATTGCCTTCTTGACCACCAGCACAATCAAGATGAACAGTAACGATCAGTCTCCCAGCCACACTCCTCCTGTGTTGTTCCTAGAGGAAGAGTATGGTATTCCAGTGAGTTCTTTCCTCAGTTAACACACATGCCAACATGCCACCCTCTGTCCCTGTGACCAAGGAGTTGAGCACTCATTTGTCCAAGACAGTCATGAACACTAACTGGCTTCCCTTCACTTGTTACTAATGTACTGTGTGGTTTGGAGCTAGTTGAGAAACAGTGTGGAAGACAGGAGACACTTTTTTTTTTTTTTAGAGAGAGAGAGAGAGAGAGAATTTTTTTAATATTTACTTTTTAGTTATCGGCGGACACAACATCTTTGTTTGTATGTGGTGCTGAGGATCGAACCTGGGCCGCACGCATGCCAGGCGAGCACGCTACCGCTTGAGCCACATCCCCAGCCCAAGGAGACAATTTTTAAGGCAGCATTTTATCAAGGTAAGCTAAAGTCCAGTCATTTTGCGTGGAATAAAACAGTGCTTCACAGAAGAAATGAAAGTAAATAAACACACACACAGAGGCACAAACACGCACACACACATATACACCAGGGACTTTAATAACCTTGCAATAAATCTTCTACCTTTTATGAAACTTTATTGAGGCTATAAGGCTATAATTTATTTAAAATAGTGGCAGTAGTGCATGTCTATAAGCTCACAGCTTGGGAGGCTGAAGCAGGAGCATCATGAGTGACTTAGGGAGGTCCTAAGCAACTTAGTGAGAACCTGTCTCAAAGTAAAATTATACATTAAAGAAAGCGGGGGGCTGAGGATGTGGCTCAGTTGTTAAACAACCCTGGGTTTAATCCCTGGTATATATAGATCTCTCTCTCTCTCTCTCTCTCTCTCTCTCTCTCTATATATATATATATATATATATGTATAGATATATATTACTTCCTCTAAGTGTACAATTATTTAAATTTTAGGAACATATACAGTCACAAAACCAGCACCAAAGTAAAGTTTTAGACTATTTCTATCTATCCTCAAAGTTTCCCTCATTCTCTCTTGTAGTAAATATCTGCAACTAATTAACACTGGTCCTGGAAAATAAGTCCCTCTCTTTCTGTCACCACTGTTTTGCCTTGTCTCAAATGTCATGAGACTGCTAATAAAATTGCTGAATTTCAAGGTATACTTGACAATTTAAAAAACTACCACATTTTTTACAAGATTTCTGACCATTTCACATTTTTCCTAGCAATTTTAACTGTTCTATTTGACTGAAGTGTTTAAGTCATTCCTATTAATGTAATTATTGCTATCTTTGAATATAGAACTGCTGTTTTACTGTTTGTTTTTTATTTATGTCATTTGTTTTATTCTCTGTTCTTCATTTTTATACTTTTGCATTATTTTTGGTATGTTGTTTTAATTCATCAATTTAATTTTTTTTACCTATAATTTTTTCATGTTATTTTAGTAGCTGCTTTATGGCTATGTAGTATGTGTCTTTGATTTATGCCAGTGGGCTTCAAATTAATATTGAAGTATTTCCAGTAAAGTATGGAAACTCTATACTAGAATAGCTCACCCAACCCAACTTCATAGTGTTATTTTAGTGTATAGCAGCACATCTACATATATTCTAGGTACAATAGAGTGTTTTAATTTTTGCCAGTGTTAGTCATATTTTCATCGCTGTGACAAAAATGCCTAACAAGAATAACTTAGAGGAAGAGAAGTTTGTTTTGGTTCATGATTTTAAAGGTTCAGTCTACAAATGGCTGACTCCATTGCTCAAGGCCAAGTGGAGAAAAACATAATGGCACAAGGGTGTGGGGGGATGAGCTCCACCATCCTAGGGTGACCAGGAAGCCAAGATGGAGGGGAAGGGGCTTCAGGGAAGATGCAGGTACCCACTGACCCACCTCCTCCAGTCATGCCCCACCTGCCTGCAGTTCCAACCCATTTAGTCCATTCTAACCAGATGCACTGGTGAGGTTGTGGTTTTCATTTCCCAATCATTTCACCTCTGAATATTCCCATATTAACATGGGAGTTTTGGGGTGGCTCCTTCCATCTAAAACATAACAAATGGTCATATTTTTAAAAGAATGTAAGAGAAACAAAACCTTGAAGTATAAACAGCACCAAAGTGTATATATAGGCCACTTTCCTACATTGACACACATGGTTACCTTTTCTTGTGGGTCTGGGATACAATCTGGTCTTGCTTCTCTTTGGTCTAAAGAATTTATAACCACTGTTGGGTATTTTGTTATTTAATTATATTTTATTGATCTTCCATCTACTCTTATACAATGGCAACATTTTATTGCTCCAGAGTTTCTCCTGAAACATCAAGCTCATGTGATGCGTTGTTTACACTCTCTTGATGCCATCAAGAATTTTTTCTTTATCCTTCAGCAGTTTGAGTATGATGTGTCTTTCTGGGATCTCTTTAATCATGGTTGATTTGTAAAACTTGTTGTAGATGAAGGATTATATTTTTTTATCATCTTGGGAAAATCTCAACCATGATTTCTTTAAATCTCTCTTTTTTCTTCTCTCTTTTCTCCCACTCCTGGCACTCCCAACCAAATACATGTTGGCACACTTGGCACTGTCCCACTAGTTCCTAAGATCTGTTTAATATCTTTCAAATTTCCTCTCCCCCCCCCCTCTCAGTAATTCTCTTAGTTTATTTTCCAAATTCATCTTTCATTTTTTTTTCCATCTTTAATGTGCTAGTTGGCCTATCTAACTCATTTTCAATTTCAGTTATTGTACTTCTAAGCTCTGGAATTTCTACTTCTTCACTTTTAAGAACTTTCTTTTCTCTATTGATAGCCCCCACTCATTTACCCATAATTAGTTTCTATTTTTTTTTTTAATTTCTTTGAGCGTACTGAAAATAACAGTTTTGAAGTCATCGCTAAAGACACATTTGGACTATTTGACATAAATTTTAGTTACTTCCTTTCCTGGATCGAGTAATTTTTACTTTAAAATAAGCATTTGTCATAAAGCCCTGTATTGAGTCTGAGTTCTATTTTTTATCCCTCTGAGTGTTGCAGTTTTATGTTTTAGTCAGCTGTACACACATACAAATACAAAATGAAAAAAAAAAATCAGTCTTCCGTGCAACTGCTGATGCCTGGGACAGTTTGTTTCTGTTTGAGTTTTAATGCTTTGTCTCTGGGAGTCTTCTCTGTGGGTGCTTCAGTGACCAGCCAGTGGTCTGTGCAGAGGCCATGTTCAACGCCTGCTGTCACTGAAGCTTCCCTTTCTGCCACCCAAGCCGTGTGTGGGAGTTGAGGAGCACATTCAAAGGTGCAAGAGCTTTACAAGCCTCCCCAGGCTTTTGATTTTTGCCAGATTCTCGGGTGCCTCCCACATGCACATGCAGTTTAGCAGTCAGCCTGGGAGTGGATTTTAGCAGCCTTTTGCTATGGCTCTCTGGCTTCCAAGATCTCATTAAATTTGTACTAGCTCTGCTACCTACCCAAGACCACGTTCACCACCTCGGGTCATCAGAATTCATCTGCTGGATGTAGCAGTCAAGGAGAGGGCATAGAAATCCTCTAAGCAGGGAGCCTACAAGCCAGCTAGCTAGCTAGCTTGCTTGCTTTTTTGTTTTTTCCTTCCTTCTTTCCTCCCTCCCTCCCTCCCTTCTCCCTTCCTCCCTTTCAGTCTTTTCTTTGTTTTCTCTCCCCTCTTTCTCTCTCTCTCTTTCCTTTTCTTCTTTTCTTCCCACAGTAGAGTAGTAGTTTTTCATGGAAAGCTCTTTTCCAATTTTTCCTTGCCTTTGGATATTTTCCAGTGTCCTGAAAAGGCTATTTTTATTCCCCCCCCAATTTTATATATTTTTCTGTAAGGGGAAACTGGATGACCTCACACAGCTATTAGTGAATGGAGAACGAGCTATTTTGCATATTTTTGTGCAGCAGACTCCATCATCTGACTTCTTTAACTGACATCTCTGTGCCTCAGATATACCCAGACTGGAAACACAAATTGAGTAACTCCAGTGGGTTTATTTTTTTTTTTGGGGGGGGGCTCCAGTGGTGTGAATTCTGTATCCCCCAAATTCATAGGTTGAAAGTCTGACCCTTAGTGTGTCTGTATTTGGAGACAGGACTTCTAGGAGATAATTAAGGATAAGTGTAACAATATGGCGGCATTTTAATCAGACAGGATTGGCGACCTCATAGGGAGAGGAAAAGAGGAGACATGTCCCCCCGCTACAGTGCACTGAGGAAGGGCCATGTCAGCACCAATGAGAAGCCAGCATCTGCAAGCCAGGAGGAGGACAGGGGAAAGAAGGAGACCGTGCTGGTTCCCTAATCTTGGACTTCCAATTTCCAGAACTGTGAGAACAATCAACGTCTGAGGTTTAAGCCATTTAGTCTGGGACTTTGCTGTGGGAGCCTGAGCTGACTAATACATGTAGAATTCTCATCCAGGTAACAACTATAGCTGCATGAGGTTTTAGAAGTTGTCATCTCTTTTAAAAACCTTTTAAATTTATTTTCCTGTCAATAGGAGTCTTGAGGTCTGGGAAAACAGTGGATTCTCCTAAACACAAATAAGCTATCAATAGAAGGTAGAGGCTCTGACGTCAGCAGTTTAATGGGAATAATTTCATCATTAGAATAACAATAAAAAAGCTACTGGAATCTTTTGCAGATATCAAGGCTTAGATCAGATATGACATATATGGCAATTCCTCTTGCACTGTGTCTGAGCAGATGTGGCTCCTGCCCCATGCTCACCTCCCACCACCCATGTCACTTTGACACCTGTCAGTTTCACTTCTTGCTCATTGAATACCCAAGACTGCAGTACCTGAAATGTCTCTGCTTATCACAATAAGCCCACCTTAATTTTCACCCCAAATCTGAACTCAATGTCCTTCTCAGCATTAAAGAATACATTTCCATATAAGTCCTTATGTATTCTTTTTTCATGAAGTAATAGTTAAGGTGACTGAGCTAAAGAGTTAACACATTTATTTATTTATTTATTCATTTATTACACTTGTTCAAATGTTGCTCTTAAGTGCTATCCATGTGTAATGAAACTTCAAATTTAAAAAAAAAAAACTTAAACAAGAAAAAATGTGGCCATCAAGGAGAAATCAAGACCCTTCCTCCCATTTTTATAGCTCTTGCTGGTTAATTTTGCTAGAACACATCCCTCTGTGTGCCCTCTCACCTTAGACCTCCATTGTCCTTCATCTATAATCATCAGTTTAATTTGGATCAACTTCACATTACTGCTGGAGAGACTCTCAGGTCCATGCTTTTCTGCATCAGTGGCTGCACACAATGCGTTATGTCAGTTAATCTAGGTGGGGATGTAGCTCCAACATAAATCGACACCTGCGTTTGCATATCAGTCCTGTTTCATTTCCTGAAGCATTTCATCTTTAAAAAGCTATAGAGTTGGGGATTTTCTCTCTGATGTAGACGATGCTATCTTGTCATATTCTGCAAATAGGACTGAGCATATCTTAAAACCTGTTAAACATATATCTATCCTCTATGCCTGCCCTGGAGCATCTGAAAACCATAAGATTAACAAATCAAGATTAACATCTCCTGGGTCATTTTTTCAACTTGTTTTTTTCCTCACTTTCCCACAAGATAAGTCTGTCAATATCCTCACCCCTGAGATCGTAAGCATGAGTCAATCCTGTGGTGAAATGTTCCCATTGTTACTGTAACTTCTGGTGCTAGAGGGAAAGCCTGTGTTCAAGGGGTCATTTCCAGTATAACAGCTTACTAAGAGGAGCTGTCAATCACAGAGATGACTGGATGGTGCCTGAGTTGTGGTAGTCACTAAGTCATCAACCCAAAATCTGCTATATAAATAGAGACTACTCATTCACATTGTTTACAAGCATAAAGAATGAGAAACAATTTTAATCGCGGATGTTAGAATATTTTAAATTAAGTATGGTGTGCTGCACTCCTTCAATGATAGGAAACTTCAGTGTAAGACAGGATGAGTTATCTCTGTGATAATTTATCACAGATGCCTCTTTGGTTCTGCTTGTCCTTCCTAGTGCTCCTTATTTAAGTCCCTTACCCTGATCCCTCTCTATCACTTATTAAGTTCCAAAATTCTGCTTTTGCCTCTTTTTAATCTCTTATAGTCCCCTTAGTGATTCCCTCCATTTTATATTTCTCTCCAGTAGACAATATAAAGAGGCAAATCATGAAGAGTTGAAAAGGAATTGAAAGCCTTAAATTACAAACACCTGTGCTAACTCCGGCTGGCATTGACATAACCCAAAACTTGAGGAAAGATAGAGGATGGTACCCATGGGGGAAGGGTCCAGGTAAACAGGACATTTCAGTGCAGATTAACTAGAAGGACAGCAGCCTCAGAGGACAGGAGAGAGGGATAGACAGGCATGTGCATCCTTGGTTAAAAGTTACCAGAAAGTAGTAGAGAATTTAACAAACCTTCCTTTCTTACCTACATGCATAAGTGTCTGTTTATTCTGAGAATTGAGGAGGATTCCTGTGTTGAAACAAAGTCAAGGGAGAGGCTTTCCCACGAGGTCTCTATGTCATCAGCACCTTCCTGGTTATCTTCCACATTTCACTGTTCACTTTTTCTTAAACTTTGGGTCTCCAGTTAGGACAGTTTAATTCCTGAGCTGTGCCTTTGATAAGACCCAACTACCTTGAGCCACATGGAGACCTGGGGCATGAATCTTTGCTCCCTGAAGACATCTTCCATGAGGAGATTTTGGACCACATGATCAATGTCAAATGGCATCCACCAATATACTCATGTCATCTCTCAGTCTGCTAGCACTGCTGTCAGAAGTTTCAATCATAGAGCAATATCTTCAGTCCAACAATTTTTATTATGACTTCTAAAGTCATATTGGAGGTAATATCAGCAATGAACAGGAAAATGATCATTTGAACTTTAATAATGTCTGATAAAAGTCCACAGTCTTACTAAAGAAAATCATATTATCTCAATGGGCTACGGAATGTATTTTAATCTGTATAAGTAAACGTGACAATTCTTACATCCTGGTTTTCGGTGAAAATCTAAGTCCCATAAGCAGAAAATTAAGTGGTCCTATGTGCAGTGTGCTCTTTCCAAGGTCATCTTTTTATTTCTATCAGCTGAATACTCAAGAATGATTCTCTCTGTGGGGAAGTTGTTGACATGGACCTCTCAGATTCTGTTCATCTGGAATGCAAGCATACGGTTTTTGGAAACTTTATATAGTACAAGGTATTGTTGTGGTAGCATTTGAAAGAGGAAAAGAAAACAAATACAAGTAAAAAGAATCACAAGAGGTTTGCTTTTATCCAAGGTGGATTCCCTCCTTCAAGTCCTCTATGACTCTGTATAAATGACACATTTCCTAATCCTTGGAGAAAAAGAGAAGAGATGCAGAAAACCTAAAACTGTAGTTTTCAGGGTGTTTTGATGACATCCTGAATTTGCCTTCATTCATATCCTTCTCTTATTGCCAACATAGTCTTCTGTATTTATGCATTATTTAAATGATTAAAAAGAGAGAGAGGAGAGAGAGAGCTCCATACAGCAGGGGAAAACATCCATGGCAGGATAGAGTGAGATTAAATAAACAGTGTCTAATGAGATCTGTTATTACCTTCTCCTTGGTCATGCTTGGGCACGCTCCTGTTTCTAAGAGCGATCATAAATCTTTCAGCTCACTTTGCTTTCGAAAATTCTAACATCTTTCTTCTAAGTTGAAGTCCATAGCCTCATTTAAGTTTGCAACCCTGAAGCCTGTGTCTTCATTAAATCTTAGAAAAGATAAGGAAGTTTACATGTCAACAGATCATCTTTAAGAAGATAAAATCCACTTGCCTGCGAATATAGGAGCATGAAGTATAGAATTCTGCCAGAGACATGAATACTTGAATCTGGTGCATAAGCTCTTGCTTTTTGATCATTTTATTAGCATCATTTTTATCAATATGACTCTCAGTGGTGTCCATTTCTCAGCTTCTTGTTGGGTGAAGGGTAAAATTCCAAAAGATGGTTGAGGGGTCTAAGTTAATCTGCCTTGATTATAAATTGCTCCAGGAAGTTGTCATTTCACAGGCAACTAGTTTTGTAACATGATGGACAGGCTCTTAAAAAGCAAAAATAAAAATTCACAGATATTAGCTTACCTCCAAGAATATACAAATCAACTCTAACCTCTACAAATGCCTCATACCTGATTCATAATTATGTGCTACACTTTTTTTTTATTTCCTGGTTGTTTCTCTGGAAGATGCGGCATATACAGAAATATTGTACCTGGGATTTTAGTAGAATTGAGACTAAGTCCTGGCTTTGGTATTTACTGGATGCACGATACCCAATTTCAGGTGCTCAGTGGAATTGGCAACTCACCTTAGCCAAATCGAACCTTGGATCTGTTTTTCCTTTTCTTATGTCTTATCTCCATTAACGAAGCTGCCAACCACTCTGACTCAAGTGAGAAGCCTGCGAATTCGGATAGGCATTCTCTTTCTCTCTGTACCATGAGTTTTCGGTACTTACAACCTGCCAGTGTTTTCATTTGCTGTTGTTTCTCTGCTACTTCGACCTCAGTTTAGATTCTCCTAAAAACCTTTGTCGACAGCCTTCTCGCTGGTGGTCCCTGCGACTCCAGTTTCACTGTCAATCCATCCTTCCCGATATTGCTCTCATGACTTCTCTAAAACGCCAGTTCACCATGCTGCGTTCCTACATAAATTACTCCATGTGTCTTTGCTGCATGCAGGAGAGATGCCAAGCTCTCAGTATGGCTGTCTGATGTTTGGCTCCATCTCTCCCTGGGCCCTGCCCCCTCACTCATGTTTTCTGAAACTTCCAAGCCTGTGGCCTTTCTCATACTGCTTCTCTACCACAAATAACTCTCCCCCACATTTTATTTTGGAAAATAAACACCAAGCACACAGACAAAAATGAAGCAAACTACAGCAAAACACTTTTTTAAAAAAACTTTTGAATATTCAGATTTAGCAATGTCTTTAAGAAGCTTTACAGATTCTGCTTCCAATGACACATATGTGCAAATAGGAGATAATTCCCATTGAAAGCAGCTGTCTCCAACCTTTCCCTGAAATTATTGTGCTTGGGCTTTTTAAAATTGCATTTATTTGATTTATCCTTGTTCCTGTCTTCTTGTTGCCTAACTGCTTCTAACATATTTCTCAGTCTAGAATTTTCCTTGTGCACTATGTCACAATGACGTCTATAATACAGCTACCATTATTTAGTTTTGAAAATAATCACATTTAATAAATGCCGTTTGTTCACTTAAAAAAAAAAACATGTCAACTCTTCCATTAAGTGTAGCTAATGTCTACATTGGCTCCTTATGTACACAGAGTTGATTTTGATATAGTAATAAACTCTCCAATCATATTGGTTCTGAGTTTTAAAAGTACATCCTAGCCCTTTTAATTATCTTTTACTGGGGAAAATATGCAATAGACTGTTGTTTTGTATAAATATTTTGCACAACAAGTTCCTATGTTATGTATTGAGGTATTCATTTTATGAGGTTTGGGTAGCACAGGGTGATTTCAGTATCCTAGGTCATTCAAGACATGGACATTACACTTGCAGTCACATTTTGTCTCTGTGAGAAAGATGCTACTGAGTCACAAAATTCACACACTGAGCAGTTTATACTGGGCAGGAGCTGAGTCGTGCTAACGAGGCCTGCTTGCTGACAACATGTGCTGACAATCAGGTGTGTGTTACTAGAGGAGGAACAGGGTGCTCGATTGTGACCACTGGACAGGGTGAATCGTGCTGCTTTCTCAGGGATGCTGTCAGGGTTCTGACCCAAATTAAAACCCCTACTCTGGACCATGATCTCCCAGTTGATATACTTCCAAGAAATCCTTCATGTGTTGGGATATAATATTGCTTCTCTTTTCCTTGGTCGTTTTTTATCTTATATGGAAAAGATGCATCATCTCAGTGCAGATAATGTCTGAAAGGATGAGAATGAAGAACAGTCTGACCCACTGCCTGTCAAATAAGAGTGGGAAATACTGGCAGGGATGCTCTTCACCCCTTGTCTCCCCTGCTATCATGGTGTGTTTTATAAGCTGCACCATAGATCAGTGTAGCTGATGCAAGCATAAGCAGTTATCCTAGCAGGCCTTTATAAAGCATGGAGCTGCACAATGCCATCACAGAGAACCAGTTTTGTCAGACAGATCATGTGAACCATTACTGCCTAGAGATTCCCGAGACTTTCTGAATAATCCGCGCGGAATGGACATATAACAAGAAAACACAAATCTAAGATAAAAATTCTTATCTAGGGGGCTGGGATTGTGGCTCAGCAGTAGAGCGCTCTCCTAGCACAGGCAGGACCCGGGTTCGATCCTCAGCACCACATAAAAATAAAGGCATTGTGTTGTGTCCATCTAACACCTAAAAAAAAAAAAAAAAAAAAAAATCCTTGTCTACATTAAGTCACCAACTTAGTGTCTCTTTCTGGTCTTGTTAGACTTTACAGTGAAATGTAATTTCGTATGCCTGAAACAGTTATGATGGCTCAACAGGCTGTAAGTAAATCTCCACCACACTTAAAGACATTGGTGAATTGTTGAGGCTCATGAATGTCAATTTATTCCTAGGACAACGAGAATGAAGGTGTTCTGTTATCATTGTCACCATCAATAGAAAAATCAATCACAAGAACATTTGCAAGCCACTAAATATTATAAACTAAATAATAATTCACTCCTCTGTGGGCCTCTAATGTAATTATGTTATGATTGTCATCAGATCTCCTACAACGACATAAGGTAGAAGAGCTGCCCTTTAGGCTTGTGTTTGTTGGGAAGTCTTCCTGTTGTTCTCTTGGGAAAAAATGTCAAGGCCCATGGATTCTTGAAGATGCCTGGTCCCTCTGGGGGTCACTCTATTGGCTCGTGGGTGTTTCCTTAGCCGTCCCTGTCACCTTGTGTTCCCTTGTGCTTCCATGGTTCGTATCCCAGGGTTCTGAGCTAGGTGAAGAAGTGAGAGCCCATGTCTGCCTGCTCTTGAGCAGAGAGCTATCCCTGCATGGCTCCTGCCCTCTGACCAGCCTGTGAAGTGTTCCATCTGCCTAGGCCTGTGAGGAGGCACACAGCCTCTGGGGCTGAACCAGTGGGGTCAAATAATGTTCTCACCATTTAGTATAATTAACTCCAACCACCCGTCTGTTGCAAGCCCCAGAGCAGCCAACACAAGCAAGAGTAGGCCAAGAAGAAATTTCTCCTCATTATTAAACCTAAATCTAAGCACTTGTCTGTCTGCAAAAACAGAGCAACGGGAGGAAAACTGACACCGGTGCACGGGGTCTGAGGTTTCAATAAATGTCAGGGAGCGTCAAGTCTGTTTGGATTGCAAATTATTGCTGGCTGACGGTCTTACTATTTTACAACTAGAGATTGCTGTCATGGTGGGGGAAGTGGTGGGGGAGAACCTCTCACATCACAGCCAGAGGGGAACAGAAGTTACCAAATACTATAACAATCGTAAAACATTACAAGAGGGACCTCAGCTTCTGCTAAATTTAGTCTTTCCCTAATGCACATCCCAAGGACCCAAAGCCTCCAACATTCTGCTCTTCCCATTGGGTTGATGAAGTGTTGGATTTACCCACAACGGAGAGCTCATTTCTCGGGTTTACCCACTCTGAACTTCCAGCCTGTCCTTTTACTGAGCTGCTTTGAACATCTGAGAGTGATAAAGTGCCCTAAATGCTTCAAGGTGAATTAATACTTTGCTACACATCCTGGAGAAACATACACCAATGATTTGAGCAGCGGTTAAGGTTGTTTGTCAAATGGATTAAATGAGTGGGCAATTACTGATTAAAATAAACGGAAGGTAGGAACACACCAGTCTATTGGTGGATGAGTCCACTGGTCAGTCACTTTCTATTGACAGAAAGACTTTTTTCATTATAAAAAGTATGCAGTCTTCTTCTGAAGTTTATGAACATATTTTACTCATTTTTTTTCTTTACCAATGCTTATTGAGGTCTACCATGTGCCAGGCACTGTATTATGTGAATTGAAAATCAAGGAAGTTATGGTCTCTCTTCTCCCTGAGCTAAGAATTAAGTCTGATTATTTTAACCAAAGTTTCTTTTGGTTTTAAATAACTGAAAAAGAAAATCCCTCCAGTTAACTTAAGGCCAAAAGGGAAACATTGTTCTAAGGTTCAGGAGTATCTGTAGATCCAAGAGAAAGAAACACAGCAGGACTTCCTAAGAGCCTGGAAGTTGGCATTAGAAGCTGTGAAAATCGAGGTTACTTTCTCCAAGTCTCTAGCTGCACTGTCTCTGCTTTCTAGATCTCTTGCAGGTAGGCTTCCTTCTACTTTCTCAGTTTTCTAGAATTTCTGGTTTTCTTTTGTTGAATATGCATATAATTAAGTCGGGTCTTCTCAGGTGAACTTCCCATTTCAATGATCAGCTTTTTAAGTCCCAAATCAGAATTTTAGAGACGGGACTCGAATGGTCCCAATTTGGATGAGGGGTATGACTTCTCATTAAATGCTGATTATTATAGGATTCAAGGGCTGAAAAGGGTGTCTTCATTCCAAGCAGACAAAGTAAGCTGAGTTTATTGCTGTAGATGATCAAATTCCTATGTCAAGACACCTTGCTTTTTGAACTCAAAATGAGTTTACAAGTTGCGACGGTCACATAATGATGCTGTGACATTTTAGGGAAGACAGAGTTAGGTAGCTGGTTAGTAACTGGAAAAAAAAAATCTAAGAAGTGCTTGTACCCATTGCTGCTGCAATTGCAGGACAGCCTCCTCATAAGAGCTTGACTACTTTCCATCATCTCATTTCTCATCAGGACCTAGGCGATGTGTCAGGAGCATCCGGAGGTAGACCACCCTGGCATGACAGCCTTATTTGCAGAGGGACTTAACACAGAAATGTGGATTCCTGCCAGTGAAATTATGAGCACTGTAAGCCCCGTCCACATTTCCTGGGAGGGTTGTTGACCTAAATCAAGATCTAGTCCATTTCCTGGGCATCAGCCAACCATGTGACCCGATGACAAATATGAGACTGCCTGAGTCTGGGTTCCGCAGAAGCAGAACCAAAGTCAAGGATTTGAGTAAAAGTATGTGATTTAGGGGATGAAAGGAAATACCCATAGGAGAGTGAGGAAGAGGGACAAGGGAGGGAAGACGGCCAATTCAGAGCATATTACCAAGCCCGTTACAGCTGTGGACAAATGGAGATTAATCCTACTGGGGAAACCGGGAATTAGTGCAAATCACATGACTTAGAGTCACTCCACAAGAAGGGTGAGGTCAGCGGGGGAACTAACACACAAACTCCTATCAATAATATGGTTGAGGGCTGTTTCCATGGATTTCAGTTGCTCTGACAACCCCAACTTGACACACAACAGCAAAATAGTCTCCGGAAATAAGAGAAAGTTCTCATACAAAGAAACATAGGTGCTGGCAGCTGTCTGGAAGCAGTAGGGGTGACAAGATGTGGGTGGATCACCAAAGTCTAGCCACTCAGGTTCCTCAGTGCCCTGTGTTAATTGCATTCTGTCCACATTGATTCTCCAAGATGGTGGGGCACGCCGAATTGAGGAGTTAAACGAGATGCAACAGGAGGGTTAGTGGGATCAGCAACAGTCTGCATCAGGGGCATTCAGGGCTGAAACTGATATTACTTCTTCCCTCTCTCTACCCAGTATAGACATTCCTCATTCTTGGCAGCATTCTGCAGGCTAGATTGCTGGACCGGCAGAGCCTTCAGAGCTTCATCCCTGAAGGGAACATCAGTCTGTATGCCTCTGTCAGGCTGTTTTTGCTACAGCTGACACAAATGTGTGTCATTTTTTTTTTTTTTTTATGACTGGGCATGAAAGTACCAGGATTATTTGGTGAATTCCTTCAGTTCTATACATACCCCTAGTTCCACTCTGTAACATATTCTTCTTTCTGACAACCTGGGTCAATTGCTTATACCATCTGGGGGGCAAAGCATTCTCAAGATAAAGTCCTGGGGGGGTGGGACATGGGATAAGATTTGGCATTTGGATGGATATCAGCAGCTCTCACAGAGTGATGAGGACATGGGAATGTGACCGGGTCTTGAACAGCATCTGCTATGCAGGCACAGAGAATCAGTGAACTGATAAGTGAACTGATAAAACTCACCTTAGGGATTAGTGACAAGGGTTTGGGGGGGCAGGTGTTTGTGGATATGCTTCTTATAATTAGCAATATTTAAAATTGTTGTTCCATATTAACACTTTCCATAAGACCCCAGTGAACACAATGGACTACTTGTGGAATCCGGGAGAAAGGGCTAAGAAATGTATTAGACTGCTGCTGGGTGCCTGACAAGTGGTGGAGGGAGACACAGCTGGAACACACTAGGTGGATCTCAGGGCGGCCTCCTGGGTGAGGCCCTGACCTCCTACGTAGAGCCCAGAGCATGGAGTCAAGAGCACCGACTCAGGCACCAGGTTCTGTGCCTCTGAGTCTCACTGTGTGGACAATACCTTGTGCTACAGCTGCGATTAACCCCCAACCCAGCCTTGATAAGGGTGCATCTGAAGATGTCACAGATCATGCAGAGTTTTAGGTCAAGATCTGACATGATTTTTCTTTTCCCGTAGCAGCCGGCCATTTTCAACATGCTGCTGCCACATCTACCCACCGAAGTTGTAATGGACCTTCAAAATCCTCTCAATTCAGTTTTCAGCCCGAAACTCTGTGCTCTCCTTCCTCCCCTCACAGAAAAAAAAAATGCCCACCCTCTTAAGTTTGTTAAACCTTATTTTGTAGGTAGTACATGCTGACTTTTTGTAGGAGATTTTAATACACTCACATCATAAATGACTGGAGGAGGATAGAGATCTATTTCAGACATCATCTTACCAATCATATAAAAATGCATATACCAGGCACCAAATTTTTATTGTATAATAAGAATAATTTTAGTAACAATATTTTATAAATTTTGACTAAAGAACCCCTACTTTTAATGTCTACAGTTGATGATTTTTATCAGTCCTATACCTAAACACAGTGGCAAGGCTCAAAGAACCATGTATGATTGTGTGGAAGTGTCCACCTGTACGTCTGCATGTTTGCATGTGTTTAAAACACTCTATTTTTTTTTTTATTCAGAGTAATGTTGACATTTGTCTCTTAAAACAAATGAAGGTTTTCATCTTAACTGCTTATTTACTAACAATGCTAAATGTCCACCCACAGGACATTTAAACCGAGACAGGTATTTTTTATGCCTTCTATAAGAAATGGCAAACCTCAACTTTCCTTTTTTGTTCTCCATGATAACATTTTTTTTCTCAAGAATGTGAGAGGTGCAGGTTTTAGCGATGACTACAGTTCTGCCCCCCAGAGAGGGGCCATTTTATGATCTATCAAAATATTTAAATTAGTTCTATGAACTAATTTTTTTTGGTAAGAAAAATACTAGAAAATTGATAGTAACAACTTTTTAGACTTGGTATTATTTCATGTAAAAAATATTAATTTCCAGGAGTCATGGGGACAAAGGATACAAAAATGCCATCACCGACTTCACCATCACAGAACTGACATCAGGTGGCAGAAATCAAGCCATCAGTCAGAGCAGTATCAGAGTGGTCGTAGGAGCTGTGTATGACATACATTCTGAGCTATAATAATGTAAAGCAAGAAACTGAGTTTTGGTGAGGGGGTTGTGACCGTCTTTCGAGGAAGATGAGTAAGCAGAGATCAGAGCCCTATTACTGCATGTACAGTCCCCGAGGCAACATCTGCATCACATGGGGCTTGTTAGAGATGCAGATTTGTGGACCTCACTGCAGACTTGCTGAATGAGACTCCCTAGGCAGAGCAGCTCAGGAATCTGTGCATTTACAGCTTCCTGGTAAGGATGACACAGGAGGAAGTTTGAGGAGCCCACAAAGAAGACACAAAAGTCAAGTGGGAGCTGTCAAGGCAGTGTGATTAGAACAGGGAAGAGTAGAAGGAGAGGGGGCTGGGAGTCAGTCAAACACACAGAGTCCTGTAGAAGACAGCAGGGATCTGGACCTTCCATGCCCCTAAGTGGTTTAAAGCAAATGGAAGGGGCAGGTGCAGAAAGTGAGGTGCCCAATGGAGAAAAGGTTTAAGATATAGCAGAGGATGAGATGGGACCTTCTCAACTCTTTAGATTTCCAGGTGAGAAATACTTGTGACTAGGCTTAGAAGCAAGAGGGAAGAAAGAAGATGGATTGAGGCGACATTATGGAAACAAAATCCAAAAGATTTAAATATTTAGCACTGTGGGAGCATAACTCCTATAATTCTTAAAATGTAGCTTAAACTTTCAATTTTCTTTTTAAATTTATAAAATATTTATTTTATTATGAGGAATGCATGGATGTTGGGAAATTTGTTAAATACAGCCCTGGGATATGTTCAGTGAAAATCCAGTAAGTAGGTTGTCATTGTGACCAAATCTAAATCCCAACCAGCAGGTAGAACTTTCTTCCCTCAGTTAAGGAAACAATATTAGTTCTAGAGCTTCTCCAAAAAATATGAGACACTAACTGATTAATTTTATTGGCAATCTGATGTGGAGCACTTTTGCACAGCAGTGAGACCTCTGAAGAAGTTCACAGATAATCCTCTGAAGCTTGCATTGAACAGTCTGAGTACGCTCTTGAGATAAGTTTCACGGATCACATTAAATCCCCACAGCCACTCAGTAATTCCAAACATGAGTCAAGAGTAGGTTAAGTGAAGACAGTGTGGTTAAGGAGAACAAATCCATTTCTGCTGCTAGAAAAAAAAAAAAAAAAAAGCAAAAACCCTGCCCAGTTTTGGTTGCAGTCATGGTGGGTCAGTTTCTTGCATGAAGGCATCAAACACTGGCAGTAGGCAACAGGCCATTTATCTAACAACACTGGAAGGATAGTAAAGGGACAGACATTATTTTAATAGGACTTCCTTGAACACCTCCTGTATGTGAGACATTTGTCGAGGTGGAAGACTTAGTGATAACGCAGCATGGTTCCTTCCTTTGTGGGGCTTGGAGTTTGATTACTGAATCATGTAAATTGATGAGTACAGTAAAAATATATGGGAGCTATGTGTTAGTCTGCTTTCTGTTAGGATAATAAAACTCTGAGATAATCAACTTAAAAAGAGGAATGGTTTCTTTCAACTCATGGATTCAAAGGTTACAGTCCATGACTGATTAGTCCTGTTTCTTTGAGCAGCACATGTTGGAGCAAAACTGCTCACCTCGTGGCTACAAAAGAAAAAAAAATAAAAACAAAGAGACAGGGACTGGGGTTCCACTAGCCTCTTCTAGGGTGCACCCCCAATGACTTGAAGAACTCCCATTAAGACCCATCTCTTAACAGTTCCCACTAACTCCCAGTACTGCTAAGCTGAGAATGAAGACTTTAACACAGAGGTTTATGGCTCCCTTTGGGGGGACATTTAAGATCTAGACTATAGCAAACTCTTTGTAGGCATTGTTTCTCCTGGAGCTGGGGATGAGTGTATGAGTGTCTTAATAATATTGTGCTATTAGCTATGAGTGTGTGACAAATACAGGCTGTGTCCGCCAGGACCTTATAAGGACACAAAGCTTGGCTTAGCATCATAAACGTTTCTGCAGGACCCAAGCAAAACTCATGATGTAGGACATGCTAATTATTTTAGCTTTGTTTTGTTGTGTTTTGCAAGTGATTTAAATATTTCCTTGTTGCCTTATTGGTCTTCAAAATTAAGAGCTGTTTTTTGTCTCTGCAATCATATCCATTTCATTTGGCATTATCATTAGCAATGTAGATACAGCCATCTTTACAGTTTTTAATTTGTTGGAGTGTTCCCCTTTAGCACAACATGTCCACAGAAGCACACGACAACTCAAAGGACATGTGGTGTGGTCTCATCAAGCACCATGCTGCCATGAGAGACACGTAGGTTTTATGCATTCCTAAACAGCATGTCATCCAAAGGCATACTGTGTTCCAACTCGTAGCAAATCAATTTCGTTAGATTAGCAGATGCTATTACTCCCTTTGGTCGTCCATGGAATACTCTTTCCTTTATAAACAAAATAAAACAAAAAGAGGAGAAAGTGTATGTTGGAGTGGAAATAAGGAAAAATGTCTACATGTATTAATATGTGCAGAGTGGAAAAATTTAAAAGTTGTAAGTAACAGTTTCACATCAATAATCACCCAACAAGGTCCCTCTACTTTCCTCCTGACAAAGAAACACAGTCAAGTTTCCCTTGTTTGATATCTTGAGATAGACTCAAATTTGACACAGTGGTAGGTTTCTCCTTCCTTCCTCC
>NW_025999894.1:4635540-4693696 GCF_001458135.2 Marmota marmota marmota | reverse complement strand
TTCAGTGGTAGGCTTTCTTCCTTCCTTCCTCCCTCCCTCCCTCCCTTCCCTCCCTCCCTCCCTCCCTTCCATTTTTTTTTTTTTTGTGCTGGGATTGAACCCAGGGCCTTGTGCGCACAAGGCAGTACTCTACAACTGAGCCATATTCCCAGCCCAGTAGGTTTCTTTAATGCTTGTGGAATATGGCTTAGCCTGACAAGCTTTCAAGCACAGCGAGTTACCAAAAGTTCGTATCCTGTGGGGCAGACATTTCTGGAGGCCTGAAATGGGGCAGTGAATACTAAATCTCTACAACTTCCTTTTCTACTCCTATATCCTCTTATATCTCTATCCTGAATGCTTAACCACTGGGGAATAAATCTCTTCTATTTCATGAACTGGAAGAGTATTGCAGATTTAATCTGAGAATTTAAAAAAAAATTAGCAGAAGAAAACTTTTCTCTCCTCCAGCTTATCTGCAACTGTCAATAAGGAGAAAGAGACAAAAGTGTAGAAAAAAAAGGAGGGGGGGAATGAAGACGTATTATAAAAATCCTACGTCGTGTACAGTGAAAAGTACCACATACAACACACATCTTTACACTTAGAACTTTTCCACGAAGTTTCTATGAATTGTCCAGATGAGTGAGCTCAGAAAGATTAAGCAGATTAGTTGGTAGCAAATAGGAATTCAATGATTTAAATACATCCCATTCTGTTTCATCCCACTCTACAAGCATTATGATCTTCTTCAAACATCGTATTTTTCCAGCCCCAAAATATTCAGCCTACTTGCAAAATAAGCAGATGAAATGATTCACATAACAATGAAAAGTTCCTTGCTTGACTATCAGATTCTCAACTAGTAGCCATTGCGTTACGTACATACTAACATACTACATACTACCCAAGAACTACCCAAGCGTCCCAGGGTTATCTTCCCTGGGCTGACTTCTAGTCTTTCCTTCTCCCATGTCTCTTTAAGGCTGTTCCAGTGCCAGAGCCAATCAATCAAGTTTTCAAAGGATGCCAAGAATTTTTGTTCATCCAACAAACTTTCAACAACTCTTTATTGAGTTCTTTATCAAGGTCCTGGCAGCAAAAAGAACTTGTTGCAGATGGTACGAATGAAAAGACTTTAATGAAGGGTCTACTTAATGATATGTGGGCAGAGTTACAAGTAAAATTCTAGAAAGTGTGCAGTACCCAGATATTAGGCAAGCTGGAAGCCATTACACCCCAGGGCGGAAGGAATCAGGGGAGGAATCACTTTTATCAGCAACCCCAGAGGAACAGAGTACCTGGCAGGATCTCTTGACTGTGGAGGAACTGCAGCTACTGCTAGAGATGAAGGGCTGAAGAAATGCCATGTGGGGAAGAAGTACCACAACCTCTTTCTCCTTCGTTCCGAAAGCACTCAGACGCCATCTAAGGAGTTATGCGGACCACAGAAGTATACTTCACAGGGCACCAGGATCTGGGACCAGTTAACAATGAAGAACAATTCATCCAAGTCCCAACCACGTTGCTGGTCCTGATCTGAAGACTAATGATAGATCAGTGAATGCAACAGAAACAATTTCTGCAATCATGGAGTTTGTGTTCCCATGCAAAATGGAGGCAAAAGAAAAAACAAAGTGGAATGGAGGAGAGTGGAGAGAGATGGCCTGTTCCATAGAGATCTGCACTAAAAAGAAAGGAAGGAGAACTTAAAGTCTATGGAGGAAGGATTTTAGGTACCTCCCTCCACCAAGAAGGGACCCCTGAGAAGTCGCCATTGCTGAAATGACCTGGTGAGAGTGAGGGAATGAACCTGGCTGGGGAAGCAGTCCAGTGGAGGAAGAGAACGTGCAGAGTCTCTGAGAAAGGCAGAGCCAGTGTGGTCCTAGAGGAGAGACACAGAAAGGTCCCTGGAGGTGAAGTCAGGGAAGTGCTCAGAGCTTCCGCTTTTCTCATAGTTCCTCCATTCATGGCTTATCGGTGTCTTGTCCTGAACCGGACTCTTTACAGGAAGAAAGCAGCTGAGAGACACATAGTGACTCATCCATTGCCATCTAGCATAGGTCAATTCTAATTCAATTGGTAAACTGCCATCCAGTTTATAGACTGGTCGCTACAGGGTATGGTGTCTGTTCTCATTACTATCAGCTTTGGCCAGCGTCTTAGGGAATGTGATTCAGAGTGTGGCCACTGACACATCACATACTCTGTAGGAGAGTGTGTGCCTCTTATTCACAGTTCCCCAGAAGGAGCCTGGGCCAGAACCGCCCTGATTCCACCTATTCTGGACACTTCGGGTCTTCCTGACCTTCTAAAACACATTTCACCTACAATTGATAACTGTTAAACATGCACCAAAGGCCTCTCAGGACCAGCCACCATCATGTTTCATGGAGGTCTTGCACACACGTGAACACACACACCCATCTGTTTGTGTAGGTAGCGATATGATCTTTTGGTCAGGAAATGTGCTTCTCAGCTTCATTCCCCTCAGGAACTCTTGTTCAGCCATTGAGATTTCACAGCGTGGCTCCCACCTTCTCTGTGAAACCTTCCCAGATAAACACAGGAACGTTCCACCAGACTCTTCTCCACCAGCACCTGGCATTCCCTTCAGATGTAAGTTAAAGAATTTTCAACATGAACTTGCACTTGATCTCTTTCAGGCTGATTCCAACCCTTGAGCTCCAATAGCCAAAGACATGGTATTCTCTTCTGGATTCCTTCTGCACACACAATGTGGTTTATTTGCAACTGTGTGGAGTAGATAGGTAGGTAGGTAGGTAGGTAGACAGACAGACAGACAGACAGTCAGCTAGATAGGGAGAATGAGGAAGACCTATTTAGGGTCTTAATAGATGTGTGTGTGTATCTGTGTGTGTGTGTGTGTGTGCGCGCGCGCGTGTGTGCTTACAGGTCAATATAGTCTCACTATACAGGGTCCATGTTAACAAGATTTTGCTGCACTGATATTCCCAACAACTCAATTTCGAGAGGATCTAGCAATTAGTTCTCATGTGCTGGCGTGAAGCTCGCTGTAGGTTTGAATTTGCTAAACTGTGCGGAGAACTGCTATCTTGAACACAGACGATTTGTGCTGGACGGTAAGGCAGACACAGCATACCCCCAGTTCCCTCGCATGCTGTGGCCTTGCTGGGCCTTTCATCTGGGAGGTCTTTGTGATTTTATCTTATCTGCATTTGAGCATCATAAAGATGAGTAGCCAAAATGTGGTTAATAAACCCCAGCTGGGTATTTTCTGGGCGAATAAACACACCACTTTTTCTACTGTTTTTTCATGTGGAAATGATGAATAGGACTCACAACTCTTATTTTCATTATAAGTGGAAAAGTAGAAATAATATCAGCTTATGATGCTTGAGGTTGTTATAAAGTGTTTTAGAGACACCCTGAAAGTTTCAAATAATTATAGCTCCAGTAAAACTTTTATTGCTGCCTGTGGATTTTCATGATCAAAGAGAAAGTAAACAGAGAACACTTTTAGGCTGAAAGATATTCAGAACCTTGTGATTTTGTGTTGGCCTTCCTTCTATTCTTAAAAAGTGATTAATAGCTTCACCACGTAAAAGCACCCACATTTGGGATTAAGTAATTGAAGGAAATTAATTCCTGAATCCATTCTTCATGCACCCCAGGCATGATGCATAATATATTATCTTGGCGATTAAAAATACAGTGAGCTATATACACACAAGAAAAGGTCTTCACATGCTTCCAGCGACCAATTCTATTCCAATTCATTTCAGATGTTTAACTTGACACTTTTTCTTCTGTTAAAAAGCACATTCGTGCAAGTGATGAAATTTGAGAAGGGCTATAGATTAGATTTTAGTACGATCATATTAATATCCTGAGTTTAACAATTGTGCTGCAGTCCAGGGGATGGTTGGAAATTCACACTATTTATATACAGATGAGTGAAGGGGCAACGTGTTTATAACTCATTGTCAAATGGTTCAGAGAAAGTGCTAGGTGCACCCACCCAGAGATTTACCTGTACACATATATGTGAAGTTTGGATACATGAACATGTCATGGAGTGGCTATGTAAAGCCATTAACATATCTTTTATCTCACATGCTTTGCTTGTTTGTGGTGAAAACACTGAAAATCTGCTTTACTATTAGTCATAGTTGTTGTATTTTGCAATAGATCTCCTGAACTTACTTCTTCTTACTGAAAATTTACGTCCTTTGGCCGAGGGCTTCTCAACGCCCACCCTGCCAGTCCCTAGGTACTACCTTTCTATCTTCTTCTTCTAAATGAGTTAGAACTCACAGATACATTAGATCATGCAGGATTTATTCTTCTGTGCTATCAGAATTCTCTCAGCATTAGATCCTCTGGGCTCAGCTGTGTTGTTACAAATGACAGGATTTCCTTCTTATTAAGTTTGAGTAGTATTTCCTCAAGAAGTTACCACACTTTTTTTTTCATCTCTTTATCTACTAGGGGACATTTAGCTTGAGTCCACATCTTGGTTATTGTGAACAATACTGCGTGAAGCATGGACTCCCAGGTATCCCTTCAACATACCGATCTCATTTCGGGGAGCTATGTACCCAGTGGTGGGGTTGCTGGTTCACATTGTAGCTCTGGTTTGAATTCCTGAAGAAGCCCCATGTCGTTTTACAGTGACTGTTCTAATGTACATCCTCAACTGCGGTGTGTAAGCATTTCCTTTTCTCCATATCTTCACTGACACTCGTCATCTTTTGTCTTTCTGGAAACAGCTGTTCTAAAACGTGTGAGGCCGTGTCTCATTGTGTTTCCAATTTGCATTTCCTTGATGATTAGTGATATTGAATATGTTTTCATATACTTGTTGACCATTTGTTTATTTTCTTTGGAAATAGACCTATTCGGATCATTTGCCCATTTTTAAAATTGGGTTGTTTTCCTGCTGTCGAACCACTTGGTTTCCTTATATATTTTTAATATTAGCCCCTTTATCAGGCATATGGTTTATAAGTGGTTTTTCCTATTTCATAGATTGTCTCTTCCATCTCTTAATTGTTTCCTTAGCTGTGCAAAGCTTTTTAATAGTAAATATAAATGCATTTGACTCTTTTTGCTTTTATTGTTTCTGATTTAGTGGGTCATACCTCCCCCACCATCATTGTCCATTCCAATGTCCTGAATTGTTTCTCCTATGTTTTCCTCCAGAGTTTTTGCTGTTTCACATCTGACATCTAAGTCTTTAATCCATTTTGAGTTTTGCACATGGTGTGAGATGAGAGTCTGATTTCATTCTTCAGCACATGAATATCAACTCTCCCGAGCACCATGTACTGGGGAGACTATCCATTCCCAATTGTGTGTTTAGAGTATTTTCCACTTTCCATTTACTGTGATTAGCAATGCTATGGACATTTCTGTACAAGTATTTATTTAAACACCAGTCCTTAATTCTTTTAGGTACATATATCTAGCAGTGAAATTTCTGGGTTCACGTTTAACAGTTTTGGGAATCAGAGAAGCTGTTTCCCCACTTGTATTTAATATTAGTAGCAGGACTCAAGAAGTCATAATGAAGCTATGATCTCTGAATCTAAGCTGCTGATTTTTATGTACAACGGTCATTTGTGGGCCTGCATCACACAAACCATGAGAAACACCTGGGGTAGACGGAGTTCAAAAAAACCTCTACTGGTGCCTTCAAAAAATTCTTATTTCAGCATCAGCAGATTTGGGTCAAAATGAGGAATCATTTAAGAAGGTGGAGCTAAGGAAACATGGAGTTATCTCACTATTTGGAAGGACACAACAGAGCAGAACAAATAAAAATAAGGCTCAAAGTTAGTGCGTGAGGGTGATACACATAATCCATGGTGTTTTCCAAGTTTACAAATTTGGGGGTTCTTTGCGTCATTTGAAGAACCTCATAAGGATACCCACGCAGACATCTGAATCACACTCGGCATGTTCCTGGGTTTGGTCTCTTTTCTGTTGCTTTAGAGTTGGCTCCAAATGGTCCTTGGCTGGTTTCCCACAGTCGCCCACCCTCTTCTTACCCATCTCAGTTTTCACCCCTTACCTCCAATAAAACATAGGATAAATATTTTCTCCTTGAGGAGTTTCAAAAGTCAGCCCTGCATGTTTGACTAAAAATTCCTCTGTCTTCAACTCAGTCTCTTTTGCTGGTCTCTCTGCATCTCCCAACTTCTAACCCTAAGTGTGTCTCAGGAGTCAACTCTGAGCTGTCTCTATCTACCACACTCCTTCTTTGCGAATCACTAAATGACACGGCTTTAAATCTGTCACACACAGAGACAGTCCTCAAAGTTTAAAATCTACAGCCAGAACCTTTCCTTGGGACTTCACAGTCATCTGCCGGCCTACAAGACTCTTGCACTTGGGTTTCCAATTGACACCTAAAGCTTACCATGCCCAACCTTGAACACTTGGCTTTCTTTCCCAAGTCTGTTTCTACCTCTCTGTTCTTTATCTCAATAGGTAGAACAGACCTATCAGAGGCTAAACCAAGTATTCTGTCATTTTCTCAGACCTCACAATCTGTTAGCAATCTTGTTTGATAAATTTTCCAAACATTCCCCTTCATAGATCTTCCAAATCTATTCATATGCTGGTTCTTCTCACTACCTAGATTAGGCCAGCTTTGATGGACACTATCATCACCTCTTATGAGTACAACTATAGCTTCCTACCAGATCATCCTGTCTTTAATTATTCCAGGTTTTGTGTCATATGATCTTATCAGTGAAGTCTTTCTTTTCAAAGGATGCTATTTAAAAAGAGTCCCCAGCCATCCTTATTCCCATTCCCCATGTCATTTTCTTCTACTGAATTTGACACAATTAGATAAAATTTGTATTACACTTACTTGTAGATTTTGTCTTCTTGTTATCTTCAAAGGATCAGAGATTTTTGTCTGATTTTTTTTGTCCCCTCTACTTTACTTTTCTATCTACTGAAACTAGAATAGCACTCAGCACACACTAAAGGCTTATTTTAAGAGTGTTTATATCAATAACTGGTAATATAACTGGGATCCCCATAAAGTCTTCCTTGCAACAGAAAATACTTATCTAAAGTTAAATTAGCAAGGTTACTAAGAAATCAGTCATCTTATGTATTTAAAAACACCAGGAGATATTCACAGACCAGGAGATACTTGTATATAAAACATTTTCAGAGGATGAGAAAACGACTTCCCCAAAAAGGTTTGGGTTACAGGGTGCCTACTCCAGTTTATCTACAGCCCACAGTGTGAGGAGTGTAAACCCACTTCTAATCCTTGAGTGAAACATTCCTGCTTCTGGTGTCTGTAGACCAGGGTTTTGGTTGTATTTCTGCACCACACCCATGGTACCCTAACTGAGCAAGTTGCTTAATCCACTTGAAGTTTAAGCTGTAAATTGGTGATGACAATCATAATGAGGACCTCCCAAGATCATGGTGAGGATGGGCCTGAGATCACGCCCATGTTTTAAACCGTCATAATCACTTCATGGACACAAAGGTAAGGACCATGTTTCTAAGCTAGGAGAAAACTTAATGAGCGATAAGCTTGACCTGATGATTCTCTCATCACAGGGCCTTTATTTATTATGAGATGTATTCAAAACGTGATTGGAGAAATTTCTTCTTGCCCGCTGGAGAAATTATGATAGGCAGAATTAAACAGCTAAGATACTTTTCACTTTACAAAGTTTATTTGCAAGGCTCTCCAACAGGCCTGGTTTTCTCAGTTTCAGTCGGATAGAGCATACTTTCCTCACCTTCTGGCCGGGCTCACCTTCCACCATGGAAAAAATTAAATCTGGGGAGTTCAAGATGGCAGAACAGAGACCACAGCACTGTTTGGGGGTAGAAGCAAGGCAACAGGTATGTAACTGCTTGTGGAGGTGAGGGGATATGGGTGAGCACTAGAGACTGACAGTCCAGGAAACAAAGCCCAGGGATTCTAGAGATGAGAGAGAAAAAACAAGCAAGAGAAAAGGAATACCCCCACCCAGCCACCCAGCACCTCAGTGGGGAGAAGGAGACTCTTCCTCCAAAGAGGTCATGGCCAAACATCAGCATGTGGCACACAAGGCTGTATTCCAAACACCTTCAATGAATAGTCCATATCAGAAGCCAGTTTTAGAGACCCCTCAGAGTGCTGTAGCTGGGAGCCATCCTCAAAAGGGTCCCTCTGTTAGTGACTAATCTGCCCTGTGGATTGGAGAACCATAATTACATCTCAGGGGCCCCAGAGAGACCTTGCTTGAACTTGAATGGTCAAGTTCAGCCACATGAAACCATCATAGCTTGGGGGAGTATGTCTGATAAGCTTCTGGACAGGTCTGTGCTGCAGGTGGCATGGGTTGAAGCTGGGAAGGGAGCACAGGGGACAGTGGCATGGAGATGCTGTCCTCTGAGGGTACAACACCACCAGTCATGTCTTGCCTCTCTCAGACAGGGTCTGAAGTCTCCGAGTTCCAGGCCCGCACATGATTTGGTTCCTGCCTGCCTCCTCCTACCCAGCACTGATTGGTTCAATCATTTCCCCCAACAATTGCAGGCATTCTGGACCCACTGAGGCTTGGACATTTGCCTTGTCCCCTATGCAGAATGTAAAAGCCTCTGAGCAAATATACACCAAGCCGGTGCAGCCTATATTTCACCAAAACTGGGTAGGTAAGGCGTGCTCCTGGGATGGGAGATTGACAGGTCCCTGGGTGCATAGCCCAGAGCCTTGAGAGAGTCTACATCTGCGCATGCTCAACGTTCCCTGAAAATGTTCCATGGGAAAGGTTGGGACAAACTGCTTTCCACCCACCTCCTTTGGTGAGAAGGTTCACAGCCAACTTCAGCTGTGACTCACTACTGCCCCACACCTGGTAGACTCACCAGATGCAAGAGAAGTGTTTCCAAGCACCTCAACTAGAAGAATCCTTACCTCTTTTTAAAATCTCTGTGTATTCTACCTTTCATTATTTCTTTTTCTTTCTTATTATTGTTTCCTATTATTCTAATTTTTTCTTATTATTTAATTGGATTTTTCCGTTTTCTTGTTTCTCAGTCTGCCCCTTGTCTCTTTTTACTCCAATTTATGTTATTTTCTATCTGCTTTATATTTTTTAAATTTGTGTATTTTTTTTTGTTTGTTTTGTTTTGTTTTAAGGTTGATATCTCTCCCCTGCACATACACTTTCTCTCTCTCTTCCTTTATCTCTTCCAGTGCTGGGAATGGAGCCCAGGGCCTCAGATACACATTGACTAGATGTTCTATTCACAACAGCTTCAAAAGCAAACAAAAATACCTAGGAATAAACCCAATCAAGGAGGTGACAGACCTGGCAATAAAAAATAAGAAAACCCTGCAGAAAGAAATTAAAGAAGACACGAGGAGATGGAGGAATCTCCCATGTTCATGGATTGGGAGAATTAATATTGTTACAACAGTTATATTATTAGAACTGGAAGGAAAATCCTAAAATTTCTATGGAAGCACAAACACCACGAATAGGTAGAGCAATCCTGAGCCAAAAGAGCACAACTGGAGTCATCCTAGTACCCGATTTCAAAGAAACTGCAGAGCCCCAGTACCTAAAACACACTGGTGTTGGCCTAAAAAGAGACACATAGACCAATGGAACAGGACAGAGGACCCAGAAACAAGCCCACACACCTGCAGCCAGCTGATTCTTGACAAAGGTACCAGAATAAAAGACAGCCACTTCAACAAATAGCTCTGGGCAAACTGGATATTCACTTGTAGAAGATGGAAAGTAGACTCTCACCCTGCTCTCTCTCTCTCTCTCTCTGTTCAATAATCAACTGAAAGTGGATTAAAGGCCTGAATGTAAGATCCGAAACTTTGGAACTAACAGAAGAAAACATAGGGGAACCACTTTGAGATGTTGGCACAGGTGATAGTTTCCTGAATATTATTCCAATAGCTCAGGAAACAAAAGCAAGAATTGACAAATAGGATCATATTCAATTAAAGAGCTTCTGCACAGCAAGAGAAAACATAGAGTGAAGAGAAAGTCTACAGAATGGGAGAAAATCTTTGTCAGCTCTGTCTGGCAGAGGAATAATACACAGATATTTAAAGAATGCAAATCTAAAGAAAAAAAAAGGAGTACTTTCTACCTGAAAATAGAAAAGGGGAAGGGGACCAACAAGAGGGAAAGACAGGGTTGAAGAAGGAGTGAACATGATCAAGTAACAATAGGTACAGAAATGTCACAGGGAAACCCATTAATTTATACAATTAACACGTGTCAATAATTTTTATTTAAATAATAGAAATATTAGCCTGGCGGATGTACCACATGATCAAAGTAAACACATAGGGTGGCCACTTGAGAGGCTGAGATAGGAGGATTACAAATTTGAGGCCAGCCTCAGCCACTCAGCAAGGCCCTAAGCAACTTAGAGAGATCCTGTCTCAATATAAAAGAAAAATAAAAAAGACTGAGGAAGTGGCTCAGTGGTCAAGCACCTCTGGGTTCAATCTTCAATACCAAAAGAATAAATAAAGTAAACACATAGAGGGCAGAACAAACACTTTTCAGGATACTGATATTGATCTAGGTCTCAGATATGGCCAAGAGCCCTACTGAGTACTGCAGGTCCTGATCCTTTTATGCTTTGGGACATCTCTTTGAGGTAAGCATGATTATCCTCACTTTACAAAGAAGCTAATTGGGGGTCGAGATTTTTTTCACAGGAAGAAAGTGGTAAAACCAGGCTTTAGATTCGAATCTGACTTTGACACTCAAAGTTTCATGACCATGAAAGTCTCTTTTCTGACCTTACCGTTTTTTACAGGCAATATGGATATGCATTTCCTAAGGCAGGTGCTCTGGAAAAAGGAAAGAAAAGATAAAGAAAGAGAGAGATAACGGGAAAAAAAAAAGAAAAAAAGAAATACAACAGAAAGACCAGGATTTGTAGGGGGAGGTATTTCCTGCATGTTTGTTATTATACCTCCTCTGACAGCGTCTGCTATTAATTCTATTTTACTTAATTTCTTTAAGACGGTGGCCTGAACGTGTGGTCATTTCCCTGACCTCTTGTGGGCACAGATTTTGTTTGGAATATCACTTCCATGTCCCTGTTCCTGTTGTCCCAAAGTGTCTAACTAATATATTATCTAAAAGCAAAAAGTGTTCTCAGATCCCTAAACAATTCAATGAATAGATCTGATGGCTGTCCCCTTCCTGGGGCTCTTTCCAGATTCTTGGTGAAATCCCACTGGGCCCTTTGCTTCTTCTGCAAATACGGTTCAGCACCCAATTAAAAGAATGTGAAGCCCTCATATATCATGGCCCCCGGTTTTCCAGCTCGCCACTGGCCTTGCCGGTTCGTATTAATGATTCTTTTCTTTTGACAGGAACAGCAACATTTCAGGACTTCTTGGGTGGAAGAAAGTTGGCAGAGAGAAAGTCCACAGTGAGCAGTTAAACGTTATATGAATTAATACCCCCCATCAATAGTTTAATGGATGAAATGCATTGATTGCTTTGAGAATTATGCTGAGGTCTACAGTAATAAGCAGAAATGTCTGATTTGACATCTTTTCTTTTTTTAATATGTCTGCAACGTAATCTACTACCAATTACACAACAACCCCACCAAAGTCGTGGTGAGTGGTCCCACTACGGTAGTAACATGTTATAAAAGCTCAGGTTTCAGGACAATTAGCTTCTGGCTGCAGTTTATTACCCCATTTGAGATTTAAAACATTTTTTTTTCCATTGCATTCCAACAATGCTTATGTGTCTGGAGCTAACACTTTAAAACAATAATGGAATGGCAAATATCTGTCTGGCTGGAGTTTACCCAAAAAGAACGGTATATTAGAGTTCAAGGGGGAAAAAAAATCAAGCAAGGTAGAGTGGATAAAACACAAACAACTTCTTTAATTACTCGAAATAACCAGGGCTATAATGTTTTACTAAGAAAAAAATAGTCTTTCATTGGCATCATGTAGGGAAGTTAAGAGATGCTTTAGAGCATATGATCATCTCTGTTCAATGAATGGCAATTTAGCGACAATGTGAAAGTCCAGTTGGTAATTCAAACCTGGTCATCTGCTCCAATACCATGAGAAAAATGTCTGATCTGTGATACATAAATCTCTACTTAAATTACTTAGTAATATACAATAGTGCATATATATATATATATATATATATAAAAAACAGTAGAATTTACTGTCTATTCTGTGACCAGGTACACTGCCAAAACTTAGTATGGATGATCTTACTAAATTCTCCTGTTAAACCTCTGGGTTCCCTTTATCCTACTGTGCATTTTAATTTCTTTTTCATCCTAACCTACTGTCCTCTGCTCCCGTCTTTCACACTTTGGGATCTCATAATTCCTTGAGGATATCAGGATACTGAGTAGCACTCACTGGGATAGTTCGCTTACAGGCTTCCCCTTTTAGAGAAGGGTGGCAGCATCGTTGAGACTAGATTCTAGAAGCTTACACACCCAGAGGCTGCACACCGTATTGTTTCTTTGATGCCGTTCTCCACTCAGGATGTTTAAGCTTCTGAAGATTGATGTGATCGAGTTTATAGTGCAACCCACATCAGGGTGAGGTTTCTCCACCCACATAAGGCAGTGGGAAAACATGAATTTGATGTCTGGCAGGTACTACTCTTAAAATAATCTTTTCTATCCCCTGAAATTAAAAAAAAAAAAAAAACCACCTTTTGTGAATTAAATTATTAACTTTCAAAAATTACAAAAACACCTATGCAAAAGTCAATCAGGCAGAGTAGATAAAATAAACAAATAACCCAGGGGGTGGTAATGTGGTACTGACCCAGAGCTTATAGGCATTACTGACTGCCTCCTGGTTTCAGCTCAGGTCATGGTATTTCTTACGAAAATGGGTTGACACAACGTGCTTTAGCCACTTGGCAGGTTGCATCTCTTCCAAACAGATGGCTCCTGTCTCTGATTTCCTGAGGCTTTTTCTAGTTCCTGGCACGGTGGCTTTCCACTCTGGCACAATTAGAGTGGAAAAATAGTTGTTTCTCTCCATTTATACAGTAGTATCTGACGGCTGAGGTCATCTTCGGTTCCCGTTATCACAGAGCATCACTCTTTGCCTGGGTCTGTCACCTCTGCCTGAGACGTCGTCCCCTTCTCCTCCACTTGGACAATGCCTACTTCAAGAGCAGCCCCATGTCACCTGATCCCTGTAGCCCCTTCTCTCGTGCCAGAAATAGGGTGAAATTGCTTCCTCGTTTGTGTCCCCTAACACTTCATATCTTATACTTCTTACACTTCTTTACATTCTTGCTTGGATTTTGTTCATAAGGAGGCTGTATTCACCTCATGGAAGACTCTGGCTTGTGCATTCTTTCTTTGTATCTGTAGCGCACAGCAAAATGAGGAGTCCATGTTAGGTTTAGAAAAAAAGTCCATTATCCTGGGCTGATGATAGTTACGCAGAATAATTATGCCCCATCCATCCATAATAATTATAGAATATGATCATCTACAGCAAATTGATAGCAGTAGCCATGATTCTTTACTGCTCTTATCATTCTGCAACTCCCTGGACATAGATTGATTTTATCACCTATAAAACTAGAGAATTGATCTGATTTTATGGATTCATTCATTTACTATATACTCATATTACTATATATTCAGTTTGTCCCTAGACATTATTGGACCAGGTAACTCTCCAAGCATAAAATATCAGGCATTTTCATCAAAATACTACAATTCAAGTTAAAGTAGAAAACAAAATTTGTATATGCCTAGAAAGTAGATTCACAACGCTATCTTTACAAGTCATACTACTAAAAGTACAAATGAACTCAGTTTCAATTATAATGCAAATCAAAGTAATAATATTTAATTTCCAAATCCCATCGGTGATTCAAACTATAATATTTGTGTCAAATAATTTTAAAGAATCAGTTCTGCCAGTGATCACAGACCAAGGGGTTCTAAGTTCCATGCTGACATTTCTTCTAGCTTCTGAAAACCATCACGATATCTATTTAATGTTTATTTTGTATGTTAATATCTGTTAGATATTAAAAGCCTTTATACCAAAGGCTATCTATGTATAGTTCAAAATATCCAATGTCAAAATATTTGCCCAGAACATGAAGGTCAATAAAATGAGCCTCTGGCTTTGAGAGACACCACAGAGAGAAATATGGATGTGAGCATATGAGGGTTGGAAGGACCCCAGTGAGCCAGCAGGAAGAAATGGGATATGTTGAGTTTGGGCTTGGGTTTCAATGGCGATAGGAGTTTGTGAGAAAAAAAGCTTTATGGACTTTTCTGGGTTTTGGGTTTTGCATATCAGTAGGAGGGTGTAGAGGTGTATATTCCCAGACAGATAAAATTAGGCAGAGAAAGAATATCTCCACCCCCACCCCCAAATAAAAGGATGGGCATTAGGAAGGAATACAAAACTGTGTTTGTTTCATTTTTAGGCAATTAGAAATACATCATCATGATAAAAGGGAGACAGCCTGAGTCTCAAGGATTCCTGGTAGGTAAAAATGGGCAGAAGTTTGTAGTTTGCAAAAAAATTCAAAGTAATGGCTACTTTATCCTGAGCATGCAGGGAAATTCAGGAGTGTTGTAAGTAGTAGAGCAAGATGATCATTTTTTTTCCCCCAAAACCATTGGCATTTTTGTCTATTTCAAAGCTTGCACGTGAAAATGGAAATCAGATGAGATCTTTCATTCTATCAAAATCTCATTTCTGTATCTAGGGTTGGGCCCATATTAAATTATGCATGATGGGCATACCTGTAATCCCAGTGACTTGGGAGGCTGGATCAGGAGGATCACAAGTTGGAGGCCAGCCTCAGTAGTTTAGCAGGGCCCTAAACAATTTAGTGAGACCCTATCTCAGAATAATAATAATAATAATAATAATAATAATAATGATGATGATGTTTGGGGGTTCTGGGGATGCAGCTCCATGGATTCAATCCCCAGCACATCTTGCTTTCAATTAATAAACAAATAGATTCAATATACATTTTACCACTAGAAGAAAAGTGATTATCATTAAAGATCACCTCTCAATGGAGGTCCAGGCAAAGACTCTGATTTTGCTCCTCAGACTTCAATTTTTGAATTGGAAGAAAAAGAAAAATATGAAGAATCAAACTCATGAAGAATGAGGAAAAATGGATTGGGCATATTATGTTCTAGTGAAAATGCACCCGTTGCTGATTTTTAAAGTGGAAATCCAATTCTCAAGCACTGGCCAAGTTTGGACCAGACATTATTCAAGGATTACTTCTGAATCCATGATAAATAGGAAATGCCAAAACCAAACGTCCCTCTGAATGAATGCTGCCAACACTGTTGATCATTTTGATCAAATAGTTGAAAGATATTTAAACCACTGTTCATAGGAAGAAAAAATATTCATCGTGCTGCAACTCACTGAGCCAATGCAGTAACTCTGGAGTGGTTTGCCACCACAACCATTCCCTGCTCTAAGCTGCCGGTGCCATGTTCCTTTCAGAGATCCTCAACTCAAAGTCATACAAAATCTTGATTTTTACTCTTGGATCTGAATAGTTCTCTCCAAATGCCCATCTCTTCTGCCAACTTGTTAGACAGAAATAACAATGCCTGTTTCAGAAGAAGAGAGAGGCATTTTGAGAAATCCGTAGAACTTACACATATTGTTTTGTGCTTAGTAGGTCTTCAACATATATTGATCAAGCAAAGCAATTTCACATTGCAGCTAATGTTTAATTTTTTCAAAGGAGCTTATTATTTACGATTCTGGGCTAATTATACAAGATAAGCTATATCCAGGCATAGAAACAATTTCATTTATAATAGCTGAATTGTAATTAAGCCTCGTCTTGTTGTATGTAGAACACTATGAATAGAAATATCTTCAGGACATCCTGAAGCTCTAAGGCTTTGTGTTTACACATGATGGCTTTGGGGACACTGATTGCTTCCAAAGAGGAAAACACAGGAAAAAGTGCTCCTCACAAAAGTGATCAGCTCAGCAGCTGTCGAGGGAATCTGGCTTTGTGTTTGGTGGATTGCAATGAATACCCACTGCCTTTCACAAAACAATATGCAATTGTTATTAAGAAGTCAACTGGGTAAAGGAAAAGGGATCATATGCTACCAGGAACTTGGGGAACCAGTTAAAATAAGATTTAGAAAACAGATTACCCTTCACTGTAATGTGTCACTGCCAGGTCTCTATCTGATTCAGTGGTGGTCCTGGTGAGCCTCATGCCAGTGCAAAAACTCCAAGTATCTGGACCACATCCTCAAGTAACTTAGCTAATAAAATATAAAAAAGGAATGAGGATGTGATTCAGTGGTTAAGCACCCATGGGTTCTATCTCTGGTATCAAAAAAATAAATAAATAAAAAATAAAAATTCTTGGCCAAGTACCCAAGTCTGAATAATCATAGTTTGTTAACCTTTCTTTCAATTAAATATGGCATTTAACTCTCAAAGTGATAAATTCAGCTTACTCATACTGAGGAAATGATCTTACTCGTCTCTCTAGGCAGTTTGACTGCTATCCTCTATTTAATCACACTGACTATTAAAAAGACACAAATGCAAAATTCCAGATTTAATAAAATTGATAGCATTTATTACTTTATCAGGGCCTTGACAAGTTACTGAGGTTAGCCTTGAACTTGGAATCCTCCTGCCTCAGCCTCTCAATTCACTGAGATTACAAGTGTGCACCACCACACTCAGATTTTAGCAGGATTTCTTCAGTAGTCCTGGCTTTTGTAAATGACACTGCCTTGACTCATGTTAAAGAGTCAGCAGGCCCTGTTTTTGTGCCTTTGAGACCAAGGTAAACATGGCAGGGGACGACAAATTACACTTTTGTATTACTATAGAGAATCGTTCTGATTTCTGAGACAAATCAGAATGGTCTTAGGAATCCCCAAAACCCCATGGATCCCAGTTGGAGCACTGCTATTGTAATTGGCAAAGGAGTTTCACAAACTTGTGTCATTTCTCTTTTTCATGTGGCCATGGTGTTCATGAGCATACTATCAGGGAAGGGATGGGATACTTGCTTTCAGAAATATTTAGACACTAAATAGTAATTCAGGAACTTGAAAGTCTTGGTTATGATGAATGAGTAAACTAGACTGCCTGACATCCAGGTCCCTGATATCTGGTGCCATACTTCTTCTATGGAAGGCATTTTTTCTAGATTGGAATGGACAGGCACAGGTAGCAGCCTAGAGGAGGAGCAGCCCACTCCCCAGTCTTTACACTGCCACCCAGGCCCATGAGTGATAAGTGACCTTGACTTGCTATGCTAGAAAACCTCGTGAGGGTGGCAGGAATCCATTTGGTTTCAATCTGTGTCGACTTTGTCCCAGGGATTCTGCTCTCTCAGCACATATCTGGCCTCTCACTCATGTCCCCATGTGGAGACAGGCAGCTCTCCTGGGACAGAAGCTCTTTCCTCTTGAAGTAAAGCAGGGTGCAGGGCAACAGCCCCCCGACCAGGCTGACTCGGGTCAAATGAGCTTAAGGAAGCTAACTGTCAGTATTGCAGTATTCCCTAGAGTTGATCATGAAAACAAAACAATGCTTGCCAATCCTTTCCCTGCTTCCCCAGGGAAGTCCAAAGGCTTCAGAGTAAACCATCTTCCACTGTTAGCTCAGCTAAATCAGGACTGCTGAAAATCCAAACTGTGGGAGGTCGAATTAGCATGTCCTTGTTCTGTGAACACATGGAAAACTCTAGTTTCCAGGGAGGTGCTCTTGGCATCTTACAGGACCGCCAGATTAATTTGGGGGCCAAAAAAGAAGATAGTGACTAGCCATTCTTCCAGAAGACTAATTTTAGAAGCAAACCTGGTGAAATCATACTGGTCAGTCAAGAGAAGGACTGGCCCCATGACCTAATTACCGCTCAGTGGGAAAAAATGAAACCAAGCCCTGGAAAATCGCGTCAATATTATGACCTTTCGTGGGCACCGTTTTTTAAAAATACTCATGGCTACTCTGAAAATTTTCCCTTTCTTTATGAGTAACCACAGACTGACAGCCAGTTTCATTTTTGGAAAAGAAAAACAATAATAAAGTTCTTCAAATTTTGTGGACAATGTCATCAAAAGTTCTAGTCATAAAGGTTAATTGAGCAATTAATTAAAGGGACGTCTGGACTCCTCCTCCTCCTCAGGCTCCACTTTGGACCCAGATGCCAGTGAACTCTCTTTAGTTCTTGTAACTCCAGGTCAGTGAGTCCATCCATACTTTTTTAGGTCAGAGTCCTCCTAAGAAGTACATTTTTATATACTGCTGCATCTAAAGCCTCTAACAATCTTCTCACTTTCTAGACCAGTGACATGTTTTGTTTTGTTTTGTTCAGTAGCAACAGTTATTCTACTGAAAAAAAAAATGAGAAATTGCCAAATGAACTTGCCTCGATTGGGGTGTGCATCTGTGACCACAGTTCCAGAGCAACAAAGGGAAATTCGTCTAATTAAAGGAGATGGGAATCTGGAAGGATTGGCAGTGGAAATTAATTAACCGGTGTGTTCATTCCATCAACAGTGATCTCATAAAAGCCCATGCCATCTCACCTATTTTGAGGATAAACGGGGTGAACCAAACAGGAGATGGCCTCTTCTCTCTGAGAGTTCGAAGTCCCTCAGTAAGTGCTTATGGATTTGATTTCATCGATTTAGCACCTTTCCAGGAACGAAGCATTTGGGAGAAAAATATAGAGAGCAGGACAAGTGTGTTAAGGAGAGGATTAATTCCTAGAACAATAGCCGAAACCCAGTCAGGTATCTAAAAACTGAGCCGTTGAACACGAAAACTTGGTGGGAAATAAATCACTCAATTACAACTTCCCCTTGGAAACTTCCAAAGGTTCTAGCGGCTGCCCTTCATCCTTTGCCCAAAACCCTTTATGGAGGCCCCACTTTCATCAAAACCAAAGCCTTCAGTGGCACAAAGAAAGCACACCTTCCTGCCTCCCTCTCTCCCAGGGCTGATTAGGAGACAGGGAGCGTCTCAGGCTCCGGGCCCTCCCCTCAGCTGCCGCTTTGAAACTGGACCCTACAGCTGTTGGCATGGCGTCCCCTCCATTCCACACTGTCCTTCTGATACACTTCTCCTTCCCGACTATCTCGCTCCCCCACAAGCCCCAGAACCCCTTTAGTTGGAAGATACGTTTGTCTAAGCATCAAGGCAGAGTTCAGGACTTATGCAGTTTGAAGTATAAGGATTCTTTCAGAGTCTTTATCTCAGGGCTTATTGTTGTGGTCTGTTCTCAGGAGCCAACATGGCCTTCTAATTCCTCAGCTATCTGCCTGCAGTTGCAACAGACTTTTCTGTGGGTCTTTGTTTCCCACCCTATCTTCTTATTAGCGGCACTTTTGAAAATTCAGCAACATAGCAGGTCCTTTCTATGGAATAAAACACCTCGAGATCTGACTTCTTAATAACGGCGAGATTGCAAAGGGATTTCATTTTACCACAGATGTTTGACTCTCTTTTATCTCCTAAGTGGGTCAGACTCCTCAGGTTTTGCCTCCCTGTCCTTTGTGATCAACATCAAGAGAATCTCCTCCTTAAATCATACTTTTCAGGGACTAAGGCTGAGAGGCCAAAACCTCTTGAAGGTTACACGAATTCTCAGAATGGTGGGCCAGAGGCCCCTTTCCCTTATAGAAAGGTGTTTTGTAGTTCATCAAAATCCTGGGGAATGCTCCTGTCGCCTTCACGCAGGGATGCCTGGGGTGAGGCTGTAACAGGACACAACAAACTAGGCTGGATCTGCACAGGACTGGCAGTGCTACATCAGGAACACTTGCCTCTTCCTATGTTATCGGTTCAGTGTGCCTTCAGACAATACTTCAATCCCAACAATGATGTAAGAGACCCTCGCTTTCCTCCCCACACTAGTTAATATCATGTCTCTGAGTGTCTTTGAACAGTCAAGAACATGTGCACCAAGACCAATTCTGAAGGGTCAACAGAATTGACAAAATGTGTTCTTCTGGTGCGCTCACCTTCCAGCAAAAAGACGTCAGCAATTCACATGGGATCGAGTCAACAGGAAGATGATTTCAGATGATGAAAATGTTTAGGAGGAAGATCAAGCCAGGCAATGGGGTTGCAAGTATGCAAAGGGGAAATGGGGCCAGGAAGAATGAAAATTTGAGCTAGAAGGACAAGATGAGAAAGTGTCTCTGAGGGAAGAGTGTTTTGAGCTGGAAGAGCATCAGGGGGTGAGCCGGCCTGAGATGTGGGAAATTTGATTGAAGAATTCTAGGGAGGAGGGTGGTGAATGCAATCTTAAAAGATAAAGTGGATGAAGAATAGTGCAAGAAGCAGAAAGCCTTTAGGGGAAGAGGTAGGAAAAAAACAGACCTTCTAAATCAGAATAAGGATTTTAGAAATTTTGACATTTGCAATGGGGAAACATTGTTCCATGAAGCACAAATGAAATCCTGTGAAATTTCTTTCTATAGAGACCTCAACATTTTGCCTATCAACTGTCTTCCTCATTAACTGAATATGAGAAGTAACTCCAACTAGCAATGTATCTTCAGGGTGTGACTCAGGCCCTCTCTAAGTGTCCCAACCACTAGTCCCAGCTGCAAAGAGCTTCTGAGCAAGACCATGGACGCCATCTTTACTTTCACATAATTCAAATAGCTTAAAACTTAAAAACTTGCTCATGATTTAGTGGTTATGGTGAGCCTGCCTTTTGTTTTCCCATTTCTGTAGCATGAAAAAAAAAAAAAAAGTTCAGTGAATATTTCCTATTTCGGAAAGTTGAGGATGCAGTCTGATGATATCCAGTCATTGTCAAGTTGGTTGAATGTTATCCCTAGCAAATTATGTCCAGCCTCCTTTTCTTCCTCCTCTTTTTATTATTCTGGAGGAATATAATATTTTATATAATATTTTGTAATATTTTATATTATTCTATAATATTATGAAGACAGTATCCTCTATACTTGCATCTGAATGGCACGTGGATTTGGTGGAAAACTTCTTTCTTGACTGTAATGGATATTCTGCTTCCTTCCCAGGACTCTTCAAATGAGAAATTATGGGGCTCCTACCTAGGTTCTCCTGTTTAACATACTCATCAAACATTTATTGAGTACTGAATTCTACACAGAACACTGTGCTGGGCACTGAGCCAGAAAGGGACAGAGGATCACATTCATCTGCAGTAGCATTGAATTTCTCAAACGTAGTTGAGATGTCAAAAACACAGTGAGAGTATGGATCCCTCCTCCAGGACTTCAGTTCACTTACCTATTCATGGGTGGTTACAAAATGACAAAGTCTCACCTTAGCTTTTTTCCCCCATCCTCTGCTAAGCTCCATTTGCCTATGAGCTGTTTCTCAGGAGCTGTGGATAACCAAGGTAATGTTTCTGTCTGTTTTGTTTTTGTTGCTGTTTGGCCTCACTTGAATTCAGCCTCTGCACCCTTAGAACTTACCTGGAGGAAAAAACTGCAGCTCACCTATGGGCATCTCAAGGCCCACCGTCAAAACCACCATTTAAAATTTGTAGCTCACATTTCTTACTAAGAATATGACGAGATCTTCCAATACAAGCCTTTTTAAAACGCATTGAGCCTACTTTCAATTTGTTCCATATATATATATATATATATATATATATATCATCCAGTACCTAGTAGGAAATGACTGAAATTAACTACTGTGCCTCATTCCACAGAAGGAGATGAACTAAGCGAGCAGGGGAAAGGTAAGTCACAAAGGTGGATCTTTTTTCCTGTATGTGTGCATGCACAAGCATGTGCAGCGTATCTGCTGTTTGGGGAGGTGCTCTTAACACCTTCTAAGACATGGGTATGTTTTATTTAACTGCAATTTGGCTTATGAACCAAATAATATAGTGGAGCATTTACATTTTTCATTTTAATTTTGTTCAAGGACAAGACAGTCTCCAATACACAGTAGTATGGACTGGTTGTTGAATTGATTCCAGTGTTCAGAAGATTCAGAGACTTTCAGTGGTGGTGGGGTTTTGTGGAACTGGATTGCATTTGTGGATATGACCTTCAAGGACATTCTGGCCTATCAGGAAAACGTCACTGATAAACATCCCTGTGTTCAAGGAAAGCATGATATGTAAAGGGAAGTAGGGATTATGAGGGTATAGCCTGGTAATGGTAGGAGTCCAAAGAGTGGACTACCTGTCCTTTCTAGGGAACACAGGGTGCCAAGCTTTCTGAAAAGTGATCAGTCCTCAGAAACAACGTTCTGTCTCCTGGTTGGGTTCCAGAACATAATTCTGAAGCTTGGCTTTATATACTGCTCTTTCCAATGCTAGTTAGTAAAATGAAATCACTTATTTGTTATCTACCTTTTAATGCATTAAAAACTGACTTGGGAGGAGAATTTTAGAAATGATGGACATACAGGAAGACCTGGGGTAATGATGGACCTAATTGGTTCTGTACCTTACCAAAATACCCAAGAGCAATCTGAGCAGTGGCTTAGCTGTATGCCACAAGTCCTGAATAGGATGGAGAACTCAAGAACACATTCTGCCATCTACTTAATAACAATATTAGCATAAGTTTGGCAAAAGCAACCTAAGACATAAAATTTAAGAATGAGTTTTTCTGGAGCATAAAATTTCAATTGTTTTGTTAGTAAAAGGATAAAATAAACGTCTAGTCAAGCTAATTACTGTCCAACTTATGATTTGTTGTTGTTGTTGTTTAGCATGTAATAAATCCAACTCATTTTATTGTAATGGGCTATAAAACAGTCCCTCTATAATATTATAAATCCTGCAAAGAATTAGGCATCTGCACTTTTTTTTTCCCCCCTAGCAATGTTCATTTTAACTCAAAACGTCTGTAGGCAGTGACTAAGAATGAAATAAGTTGAGAAAACGAAAACCACCCAGGTCAACACCAGTTCTACTTTCAGATTTAAGCCATTTTTAGAATGTGACAATGAAAACTATTGGGACGTTGGAAGACCAACTAACATATTCCTTGTGCTAGAGAATCATGATGAGAGCAGTGTTAACTCGGAATTAACTGCGGAGAGGTGAAGAGATTATGATGCAAAACTATCAGAACAACTTTTTCTTGAATTCTTCCTAGTCCCCGATTTGATTACATCAGGCTGTCCTGGTCCATGGTAATGTTCCCAGGATTTTCTTGGTTTCATTATTGAAAATCCTGTGATACAAGAAGCCTCTCTCTCCTGGGAAAATCTGGATGACTATTCCCTGTTATTGGGGGGTGCTTGGGAGCACCCATGTCCCCATGGCCCTAGAGATTTTAGAATTTCTACATAGTCCTAAAAGAGTTTATTTGCCTCCCAGGTAGTCACGCCTTAATGACTATCTTCCATCTACTCATTCCAGCTCAAGTTAAGTTTTGACCTCACTTCTGAATCATCCAGTAGAAGTCACTGTCTGGGTTCGGAGTAAGTAGAACAAGCCATGCCAACTGACAAAGGGCACTTTGGTATTCAGTGGACGAAACCGATATTCTCACACCTTTCAAAGCCTCTTCTTCCTTTGATACAGTGGTACTCTTGGGAGAAGGTGGAGACTGGCAAGTTCATCCTCAGGACAATCATTTTGATTTCAGGTCTCGAATACAGGTGTTATTATGTAAGTGTGTTAGGTTTGCTTGGGACAAAACCTCCTGCCAAGAACCATGCAGCTCTCAACTCTGAGCATCTCATCCGGAAGGGAAGAGCTAGAAAGGTTACAAGAGGCAAAATACAACGTGCCGTTCCCAAGTCAGCTCCTGGTGCAGGTATCCGCGCACCCCGGGTTACGGCACGATCCGCCGGGTACCAATTACGCCATTAATATGCTTCATTTACTATAAACACATGAGAACCAGCATTTTTCTCAAGGGCAAAACCCAAATCAGTCCGACAAAGCCACAAATCACGTATGCCTTGCGCGAAACACCCGCAGAAAAACAGCCCAGCAAACGCACATGTGCTCTATGGGATTTTTGTTTTGTTTTGTTTTCTTTTTCTGACAAAAATTGAAAGGCTTTAGTATTATGTCCTCATGATGTCAGCTTTGTTTTTTTTTTTTTTTTTTTTTTTTTTGCCACGTTGCTTTCTTCTTTCTCTCATATAACCAGCACTTTTGATTTTCTTCCTTACTGTTTTCCTAATAAGTCATCATGAAGTTATATTACTTGCTCAGATTTAAAGCTGTAAGCCAAGTGGAGTTTAAACATCAACCAGTAGACAGAGCAGTGTGTATGCGCCATCTCCAGCTGCTGAAATCCATCAGTCCCAGGTTCTGTCATGTGCTAGGACTGGAGGTGAGACCCTGTGGACCAGTGCTGAGGTCCTTCTTGGAGGTCCCTTTCCTTCACTCAGAGAGCCTTCATTTTCTGTCCTTCATGAGAATCAGGTGTCCAGGATGATTCTTTTGTGCCTTAGGGACAAATTGGATTCTGCAGAAGGAAAGTGGATTTGAGAGAGGACACATGAAGGTTGTCAAATCAACTTTATCCTTGAAAGCTCTGGATCGCTTTTTTCCTGAATGAGCACTCTGGATTCATTAACAAAATTGCCAAGATAAGAAAAATAGTGTGTTTTTTTTTCTCAAAAAATTCAAAAGCTGATATAAGTGGATTGGTGTTAGTATTACTAAAAGGTAGGGAGTTCTATACAATTTCCCAGGTCCAACTCACTGACTGGCACAATTCAATCTGGCACAATTCAAATCTCACAAAGGTGAGATTTGTGTGTTTTCCTAGTGGCAATCACACTCAATGTAATTCCCAAATCATTCCTATGTGAATATTAGGCATAATAGATCATGTGTCTATCATCAATGTGACTCCCAAGAGATTAGAAAATTTGTAATCAATTATTAATATGCAGAATTTTGTGTGATATGCCTCTTTTAAAAAGTCTAAAGATACATTTTTTAAAATCTACCTATAAAATAATAATATAAAAACAGAATTCATTCCCCCAAATTAGGATACTCAACATTCAAATAAAAAACAAAACAAAAACTAAAGTTCCAAATGAAGATCCACCTTTTAGCATTCTTTTAAATAAGGAATGAGACACAGTGCACACCTTTTTAATAAAATAACAGATTTTAATTTTACTATTCTAGTTTACCTAGGAGTATGGAAATAAGCTTTTGGCCACTGAAAATGGAAACCAATTAAATGTGCATTATGTCTAATTGGAAAACTGTGGCAACAGAAAAGATAAAAAACAAATGCACATAGTAGCCACGCTGTAATTGTTTGGTTATGAGGCTGAGCTGAAATTGGGTCTGAATTATTTGCAACTGAACTTTCAGCCATGTGAGCCCCTCTGCGGATTAGAAAGGATGAACTGTTTGTTCAACAGCATGCCTGCCACAGCCCAGAGCTAAGATAAAAGGAAGAGAGTTATCTCGCCCTCTAGGGGCATCTTGTAGAAAAATCTCTCAAAGTGCAATTACCCCCCAAAAGAAATCCTACCCAACAGAAAGAGGGACTAGAGGAGCACTAGAGAAGCCAGAGTCCTCCTGCCTCTCATGTGTGCCTCTGCTGGCTCATTCTGGGACCTGTTCCATCAGATGTCTCACCAGGACTCCAACTGTATCAAACCCTCAATTATTTTATTTTATTATTAAAAGGGAAAGTTTACAGCGTGCTATTAATCTTTGGCTGCACACTGTTTCTCTGGTCTTAACATTCCAAAATATCCCTTCATGGTGGATGGATTTCTACCTTGGTTGGCAGGATCTGTACAGTGGCCTCCCCACAGCCTGTTTCTGAGGACCACATGATGTCCCAGGCAGGCCCTCAAGTCAGTATCACGTGCTTGCTTGTAAAGAGCTATACTTACGGAGAGTCGGGCTGTCTTTTGAAGGTAAATAAACTTCAGGGAGTTAGAACCAATGGGTAGGAAAAATTCATGGCAACAAATAGTTATTAATTATTGAAAATAAAGCACAGGGCCAGGTACTGAGAATAAAAGTGTAATCATGGAATTGTTGTTTACTGCATGTGGTACATGTACAACAATACACTAAGAAAATTATATTCAGTGCCTTATTTAGTTAATCACTTATACCCTTAAGAGGTAGTTTTTCTTATTTCCATTTGTTATGAAACATAAAAGTAATTCTAAAAAGATAAGGAGCAGGTTCAGGGTCACACAGTAAATGCTAGGGGGAAAGATGGATCTTTGGTCCTTTTAACTTCCCTTTTTATGTTATTTCCAATGAAAATAACCTCTGTCTTCCAAAAAGGAATTACTTAATCTGTAATATTTGGGGAGAACAAAATGATGTAAATGAGAAAAGAGTATTAATTATCAAGCTTATGACACTATCTAATTAGAGTAATACAAATACATGACAGAATAAAATATAAAAAGAAGTAAGAGTTACTCTGCGCCAGGGCTGGGGTGGTCACAGAAGGCATTAAGGAAATGAGAGGAGTAAAATTAACATTAAAGATGGTTGGAGAATTTAGGTAAGAGTCAAGAAGTAGGAAGATTTGGGGAAGAGAAAGAAAAAATAGCATGAGCTAAATAATGAGTTATTTTCAATGTAATATTGAAGATTAACCTATTCAGATTGCCTTTCTAAGTCTACACTGCAAAATAATTTGAAATATGACTACAGAGAAGGGCTCAGAGGAACAAAGGAAGTCACCAAGAAAGAATTTTGCAACTTCATTAACCCTGAAAGGGAACCACTTAGATATAGTGCTATAGCTAAGACACTAAGAACTCTGGCTAGTTATATACGTCATGGGGATTCTGGGTAATGCAAGAAATTAAAAGTCAGAATAATGAGTAACTAAATAAAGTACAATGAGTAACAAAAAAATATCATTGAAGGGCTTTATTCAAATTTGGCCCATTCCCTAATTTTACTTAAAGATACATTTTCTTGAATATATAGTTTGACATATATCTTCACAATAGGTTTTTTACTTTCTTGGAATAATAAGATGATGGAGAACTAAGGGAGACTGGTTTACTTGGTGCTGGTGGCATAGTGTGTTAGGATGACAAACATGGGGATGGGGACAACCCCAGATTATTCAGACATATTACTGGAAAGTGTACTTTGGACTAATTGGGTGTATACTAATGCTTGGCCACCCACGTGCATGGTTGAAAGGGAACTGTGGGATAATTTCAAAGCTAATCTCCTTCCAATGGGAAAAAAAAATGCAAAAGCTCACTTGTATTGTCTTGCCGAATTTTAGCTGTCTTTCATGTGTGCATATGAAACCTATGTTGTCAGATGCTAGAGGGAAAGTGCATATGGTAGACTTAGGGGAAAGTCTAAGAATGGTGCATAATATACAATGTATATAACAGGTGCAAATGGTCTCATTCTTGGAAATGCAGGACTTGGAATAATATCTATGTAAGTAGAAGAGCAAAAGCCTCAATTCCACATAAGCAGATTCTCTGTCCCCATGTGAAGAAGTAAGTCCTTCCCATGTATATGAAATGTAAAAAACCTAAGATTGGCTTGATTCTGTAGAACCATCAGAAACATGACCTAATTCTCCATAGAAATCACTTTGGCTGGTGAGGTGGCACACACCTGTAATCCCAGCGGCTCAAGAGGCTGAGTTCAAAGCCAGCCTCAGCAAGAACGAGGTGCTAATCAATTCCGTGAAACCCTGTTTCTAATTAAAATACAAAATGGAGCTGAGGATGTGGCTTAGTGCTTGAGTGCCCCTGAGTTCAATCCTCAATACCTACCCTCCAAAAAAAGAAAAGAAATCTCTTTGCCCTTGGAATTCACACATCTAGTGGTCTGAAAACTTGCGTAGTATAATTCAATTCCTTCTCTCTCCCATCTTCAAAACTTAGTTCACTAGTCTGGAACCTCAGTTTGTTTGCAAAACATGCTGATTTCTCTCCCTTTGCATTGGCCATGTTGACATAGCTTAAGAGAAAAGTCGGGTATCAGGCTTAGTATATGTTTAAGAATTCACTTTCAACATCTTGACGTGAGCCAGAGGTCTGCCTTACGGCCACAAAGATGAATGCAGAGGGAAATCCAGGCTGACAAATACCAGTCCCACCTTGCTGGTTAATAAGCAGGACCCAGCCCGACCAGCAATCCTCTGGTAACTGTCATTTCCATGTATCCAATCAGTGGCCTGGGAATTATCCCAATAAAAAGAATACAGTGTGTCATTTATCAGGCAGCCAATTAAAGGGCCTCTGCAGAAATAGGAGAGCTGGAAGCCAGTTCTCACAAAGGAAGCAGGATGGGGCCCAGTTGGTATGGACTTGAAGAAATTAGAGGAAGTGAATTGTGGCTTGTGTGAACCAGATTTGTGAATCCTAATGTCCAGATTCACAAGACATTAGGAGTTAATAGTGCCTCAGTATTTCTTCTTTAAAATTTCTCTAGAGCTACAGGTATGAAAAGGAAGCAAGCTGACTTGGATTACCTTGCCAAGGTTCCTGTCGCCATCAGACAGTGTTCGTACACTATGGGCCTTCTCCCAATGGCCTGTGTAGCATTACAAGTCTTGGAAACATGAAATGAAAGTAAATAAATAAGTGAAAACAAAGAGAACAGTTTCATAAGCTTAAACCTTCCCTTTTTTTAACTAAAGAAGTCAGTTCAATGAATAGAGTTGATAGGGAGCCTCTTATTCTCACTTTTGAAAAATGGGAATGATTCTATGTTCTCAAAATACTTAGAAGATCAATATTTACATAATTATAATTTCAGGGGCAAATACGTCCTAATATTCATATGTAATATTTATTTTTATGTCATCTCTAGCTATATATCTTTCTTTACATAATAGCTGAAATCCTGCCAATGGAAAAAAAATAGAAAAACCCACTTGTGTCTTTTTGTCAATTTTAGCTGTCCTTCACGCATGCATGTAGTCAGCTACTGGAGGCAAAGTGCATATGATAGACTTGGAAAAAAAGTCTAAGGATAATGCAGAGTACCGAACAATAAGATTGTTTCATTCTTAGAAAGATATATATATCCTACAAATTATATAAACATGATTATTAAAAATACACATGCATATATAATATATTTTAATTCAAAGATATTAAAAACTTTCTAGTCCTGCTATAGCTGCATAGCAAATTCAAAACAGCACTCTGTCAGTATCTACATGTACCTAGGAGACACATATGCATTTCATAGATTCCAGGATGAACCTGCCTTTTTTACATTTTGATATCTGTGAAATTGGGACTAACTTAAAATTTTATTGATGGTGAAATGTGATGGACTTCATTATCCAAAGTACATGTATGAAGACATGAATTGGTGTGAACATACTTTATATACAAACAGAGATATGAAAAATTGTGCTCCATATGTGTACTAAGAATTGTAATGCATTCCATTGTCATTTAAAAAAATGAATTTAAACTTAATTTAAAAAATAAAATCAATTAAGAATAAACTTAAAAAAATATGTAATGATAAAATCTTATCTAATATGTTAACTTGTTTTAAAAGTTTTTTAGTCCTAAATCAACAAGTGTTATATCTTACATATCAATGATATTGGAGACTGGATAGAATACAGAAATGGGTTTTAAGGGTACTATCCAACCACCAGGAGAGCAAAATCTACATATGAATTGCACTCACAAATCAATAATTCAATAAGCAAATATGAATAAGGTTCAAGTTGAACACAATAAAGTTGGAGTGCTATAAAGTCAAGAAATAGCTTCTCCAGCACAGGCAATCTGCAAAAACTTCTTAGAAGAGATACATTTTAAAATGAGTCTTAAAAATGAAGGTCCAAGGGAATAGTCTTGTTCTCATGGAATAGTCTCAAAAGCCAGAACAGAGAAGCAGCAGCTTACAGTGACTTGGTCAAGGAGTCCAGTTATTCCTGTTTTGATGATCTAACTTAAACCTGTCTTAGTACTAAGATAGTTTAGTTAAAACTCCTCAGGGATTATCTAATCTATGTCATGCTACTCATTGCCTGAGAATTATTCCAAATAAACGAGGCAGCCATAAGTTTTAGGAGTACTTTGTAGTTTAAATATTAAGAAACAAATAAAACTTCACTCCTGGAAATAATTATATTTATAAAAGAAACTAGTGCAAATAAATCAACATCATTAGTAGACAGGAGATTTTGCCCTTACAACATGTCTTATTACTGTTCAATTAAAATCACCAGGTATTAGCTGAATAATTGATAAGTACACCAGAGTTCATTATATGCAGGCTGGATTTGGGGTATTAGACAAACTGGAGTTCAGGTTCCAAGTGCAATATTTACCAGCTGTGTGACCTTGAAACTCTACTTCACTTCTCTGAGATCCAGTTTCTTGAAACATGAAGTTAGTAACACCTACAGCATCAGGTTTTTTCAAGCAGATAAAATTCCATTGTGAAGGGCTTAGGAAAGCTACTGAAATGCAATGCACTGTCAATAAGTGGCAGCTATAATGATACATTTTATTACATTGAACAGTCTAGCAGAGGACATTAATAAGCCTAATTCAGCTACAGAAGTGGTTTCTCATTTCTTTTGCCCAGAAGAAATTAAAGCCCTACTCTGTCCTGAGACAGTTCTAACGTGACTTGGCAAACCAATGATGGGTTCCAATTTTATTAGCTGTACAGGAAATTTCTGATTGATTTAACCTCCAAAAGACAATACCGTGTAATTAACATGTAACAAATGTCAACTCTTGTTATTGCTGGAACAGACAAGCCCTGCAGATCTCTGTCCTCCCTCCGCCTGGCTTTACTGTACATCTACGCAGTTTCTTTCCTCTTTCTTTTCACTTTCCCATAGCGCCTTCTTGCACTCAGTTCCCTTTGAGTGACATTGGGAACAATTTCAGTTGCAGCTCTTCCTGAAAGTTATTTTGAAACATAAGGAGACATAAAGAGATAAACACCACCTATTGCTCTGTTTGGGGTGGCCCGGAGCCAGAAATCCTGCAACTGGTGTGAAGTTTCATCAATGGGTTTTTTGAGCACTCTTTGCATTTGCATATCTCAGTAATTAAGGGATTGCTTTTTCACCCTAATCAGTTTGTCTAAAATCTTTAAAAGACAGTGTGATAGGAAAAATAAAAAAGCCTCAAAAACACAAAATAAAACCTCTTCTCATTTAAAAATTACCGGATGATGGGGAATAGAGTGTGGTATTAAAATATACCACATTTAAAGTTGGGAGTCTGGTTTCTAATCCAGAATCCCTGCTCAGACCCTGGGTAAGTCACCATATCTCTCAAAGTTTCAAATTCATGTTCAGAAAGATGCCCTAAGGTTTCTTTTACTTTTTAGGCTTTATGACTCTACAAGATGTCAAAAAAAGTTTTCACTGCAGTGAATCCCACCATAGTGTACATCCATAAGAATGGGGTCCTAGTGAGAATAAGATATATCCCATGCTTGTATAAATATATCAAAGTGAATTCTATTGTCATGTATAACTAAAAAGATTTTAACAAAGAATACAAACAATAATAAATGCTAGAGAGGGTATGGAGAAGAAAGAACACTTTTACACAGTCAATGGATTGTAAATTAGTACAACTACTATGGAAATCAGTATGCAGGCTCCTCAAAAGACTAGGCATGGAACCACCATATGATGCAGCTATACCACTTCTTGGTATTTACCCTGAAGAATTAAAGTCATCTTACTGCAGTGATAAGTACAAACAGTGATACATGTTTGCAGCAGCACAATTCACAATAGCCAAACTATGGAACGAGCCTAGGTGTCCATCCATAGATGAATGGACAAAGAAAATGTGGTATACAGACATAATGAAGTTTTATTCAGCCATAAAGAAAAAATGAAATTATGGCATTTGCAAGAAAATGGATAAAAGTGGAGACCACTATGTTAAATAAAAAAGTGAAACTCAGAAAGTTAACGGTCTTATGTTTTCTCTCATATGCAGAAGCTAGAAAAGGAAAAAGAAAAAGAAAGGCAGGTGCAGATCTCATGAAAAATCAAAAAAAAGCTCCATAGAGGAAAGGGACCAAGGAGTAGGAGGGGCAAAGGAGCGGGGGAGGGGGGAGTGCTGGAGAATGATATTGGTCAAATTATATTGTTATATTGTATGCATGTACTAATATAAAACAAAAATCCTATCAATATGTATAACTCTAATACACCAATTAAAATGTGGGAAAAAAGAAAAATGTTATACATGAGAATTCTAGCAAACTGGTACATGTATTGTAGTTCTTTCCCTATAGAGATGCTGCTGCTGACTTGAACGAAGTAGGTATGTGCTTCATGTTTTGCAGAAAGGGACCACCTGGTTACTAACTGGCTGGCAATATGGCTGGAATCAATTTCTTCTCTTATAAGCAAAGTTGCCTTTATTGGCACCAGAGAACTTGAACACTGAATTCCAGCTGGTTGACCCAAACATCCAGTAAAGATGACACATACAGCAAATATCAAACAGAAAACTACTCCTCTTTATTTCTGATTATTCCATGATGTTAGTCTCTATCATTCCCTAGTCTAAAGCTATTGACCATCATTCATTCTTCTCTCCCCCCACTAATCTCTCTCTCTCACTGTCTCTCTCGCACACATCCCTCATGCTCTGTGTTTCAAGGTTAGTTTTTCTTTTCTTTCATTGTTTATACTACAGATATATTTATTGAGGAGTTGGCAAAACTTTTCCTAAGGAACTAGAAGAGCTACTAAAGGTCAAGACAAATTTCTGATTAATAAGCAGTGACAGTAAAAGACAAAAGAACGCCATTCTCAAAAGAGCTGAATGCTCAAGTGAGAGAAAGAAGCTGCATATGTAGATAAGGAGGATGCCAGGTGAAGAAAAAGATTACCAAGTGACAAGAAAATGATCTATCCATTTTAAGGACAGGAATTCAAGTTTAGAAAAGTACTCACGTGGTTTTAGGAAAGATTCCGGAAGGAACGCCAGAATTTGGCTATAAAAAGGTAGGGTGTAGGAGACAGCCATTGAGTTAGAACTGTTGTAGCAAACCATGAGGGTGGTCACTAGTCAGGGCTGGAGTTGAGCAGATCTGAAGAAGCATGGGGCGGGGATAAGGTTGTGGGATGCATGATGTCCAGACCACAGAGGGCTGGGAGGATAGGGTAGTTGGGACTCTATTGGGTCAGCAAGTGACACTGTGCAGGAATTCGCTCAGCTGGCTCCCTCTTGCTTTTTTTGCAGACCTCAGGTCCAATGCTGTCTCTCAGTGAGATCTCTGCATACTTAATCTAAGCCACTTACCTGCATCAATTTCTATTGTGTTTTATATTGCTCTGTTTTGTTCCATTAATTTTTTAAAAAAGTACTCTTTGGGATTGTCTTGCTTCCAATTACCATATTTCTTGTCTGCCAGCCTTCCATAGTGTGAGTTCTCAGAGTGGGGAGACCTAGTCTTTTATGGTCACTGCTGTGATCCAAGACTTGGCACGTATTAGGTGCTCTGCAAATAATTGTCAAGTGGATAGATGAATGAAATCAAATGTTTAGCAAAACCCTCAGCTTATGGATAGCCTCAGAATAAGATGCATGTGTCTTTATCTTCTTCACAATGTCTGGTAAAAGGAACTAAAAAATGTTTTCAATAATAAATCTCAGCTGTAGCCATCAGTGGCCTCCCCAACTACTGTTAGGATCTCTGTATTTACGGCGCTGCCTCTTCCAGATGTTGTTGGTGCATTTTTTTTTCTTCCCAAGTACAACTCAAACTTCTCGTGTGTTCCAAAACCACATGGAAGTGGAACGTTAAATCTGGGGGTGGGCATGTCTGTGTAATTTCCTTCATTTCTATAAGGTTCTGGTGGTTTTTTTTCCTCCCCTAGGCCACAGATTAGCTTAACAATTACAAACCAGCTTCAGAGGTTTCCCCTTCAGAAGTTTAAAAAAAAAAAAGATAGCATGTTTGAACAGGCTGGACTTGGTAAAAGTCTCTTTGTCTCACATCTTAACTGTTCACCTAGCTTCCATATAGCTATTCCTTTTGGATTATAAAAATCATTCATTCATGTCTATATTCCACCCTGAGCATCCCCAGGTTGCCACTAGTGGATTCAAACAACCACAGATTGAGTATATTGGGGAAACATCATGTCTGTTCTGAACCTGTGCAGGCTTACTGTTGTCTTTATCCTCCAAGAACACAGTATAACAACTATTTATGTATCATTTACTTTGTATTAGGTATTATATGTAATCTAGGGCTGATTTAATGCATATAGAAGGGTGTGTGTGTAGGTTATATGCAAGTATTAGGTTGCTTTATATAAAAGCATCTGCAGATTTGGGTGTCCATTGGGGTCCTGGAAGCAATCCCCCCAGATGCTGAGGGAATGAAAATATATATCACCTCATCTTCCAAATTAACAAAGGAATCAGGACCAAAGTCCCTTGTGTGTGTGTGTGTGTGTGTTGTGTTGTGTTGTGTTGTGTTGTGTTTTAATACAGATTCCCAGAGGAGGGAGGCAAAGAAGTGTAGTATAAATAAGTCAACAACCAGAACGCCTGAGCAAATCCTTATTTAGCGGGCCTCTGGTTTTATTTTTGAGAACCACTTTCCTTGTTTTGATTTGTCATGATGCCACCAAAGCCCATTACAGAAACATTGCACTCTGCAAAACAGAACAGGTCCAATGAGCCTCCCCAAGTGTAAACACAGCTCTTGTGTGGATGAACTGTTTCTGAGGATCCAAATTCAACCCGAGGGCAGCCTTGGAAAGCACACGCATGTTCCCCTGAAATGCTAACACCAGGTTATATTCCTGCGACACATTTTTTTTTTTACCCCAAATGTCCCAGTCAGGCTGTGGTTGTTAGGGTTGTCCTCAGCGTAAATGGTTCTCACACATTCAGCAGAGGTGGTTCTAGAGCCACCAGCGATAACAGTAGGCATCTATGTGTTCGGTGGGGCCCTAGGAGTTTCACATCACCACCGGGAGCCACAGCCTGGGCTCCACACAGCGGGTTGAGTGCCAGCGAGTGAATAAAGATGGGCCAGCTCCTAGCATCTGTTTGCGAGTCATTGGCCAAGTCCGTGTTTTCCCACCCTAAGTACACTTCACCCAAGTGCCTTTTGCATGCCTGCCTTCACGGAGTGTGATGTTTCACTTCTTTGCAAACCTTTCTGTGTGATGGCAACACATTTTGAGGTTGGATTCACCGGCCAGAATGTCACTTTGTCATTAACCTCTGAGAAGGTGAGCTATGAGTAACAAGCCCAAGGAGGAACATTTTCAAAACAGCCCAGTGTGTCTTTTCTAGACTGATCCAAAATGAAGGTCACTTAACGCCTTTCAATTTGGTATCAAATCAGATTGTGTCTAGACACTCAAAAGAACAGGAAGTTAGCCCATTTAAAAAACAAAAAAAAAAAAAACATGGCATCTCCCTATTTATTCCCCACTTGGAAAATAAATTCACTTGCCCACTAAATAGGAGATGGGCCCTCAAGATAACTTCTGCTGAGGCAGAAGTTGCCATGTCCCTTCCTTCATGAACGGTGGCTCCAATCTGCCACTCTGTACCCTCCCTTTGGAATGGTTTTCTCGGGCAGAGTTGAGTGTGTGGAGAGCTTCTGAGATGGCCCATGGAATCGGGGTGGCTCGATTGGGGCCACCTTGCCTCCTCCTGTCTGATGTGCTTGTCAACTAGTTTTAATGTTGAACCCACTGGTTCGAACAGTGAGAAATGCAACTTCTTTCCTACTTCTAGATTACTAAAAGATTATACCTCGTTCCATTGTCCTTGTCCTGGTCTTTTGGTGACTATATGATATGAAAAGAAACAGGAGACAAAAACCAAAAAAATGACTACATCTAGTTGTTGTAACAAATGTAAAAGTTACACATCCACATGGCGTCCTCAGCTTCACCTGGTTCCCTTTGAAAGTTTGTGCCATTATTCACAAGCCTTTGGAGGTCTCCTTTCAGAATTGTTCTTAGATTCTGAAGTACATTCCTTAGATGTTTATGTAAAGGCAGATTTGACCTTAGCAGCAATTGCCTTTCACAGCTGGGGAATCCCACTTGGATCCCCAAATGAGTTACAACTATGAAGGGATGGAACTAGAATTTTTATGTGGATAACACAATGTTGCTAAAAGTCCAAGGGAACTTGGAACAAACACATGAATATTGGTGAATTATCTACCCAGCATCACTGACATAAATACAGCGCTTCCCTGTTCTGGAAGATACTCACCAAATAGGGACATATCAGCTCAGGTTGACTAGGCAAAACTTTAGTAATGTTTAAGGATAGAAAATAGCACCCATTGTACTATAAGATCTTCCTATTATTCCTAAAACATGCCTATGGGATGATAAACATGGGGAAAGGAAAAAAAAATGAAAAGGGGATATAAATAGCAAGGAAGAGGAGAGAAAGTTTCAATCATGCAGTGGTTTGGGGGGAGTGGGTCATTCACATTATTCCCGGGCAGTCCTTCCATGACCCTGGGGAAGGGGTTGTGTGATACCTAATTTTATGAGTCAACTTGATTGGGCCAGGAGGGTGCCCGGATATTTGCTCCAACATTATTCTAGGTGTGTGTGTCTAGGGGGAGTTTAGGATGAGTATAACACTTAAATTGATAAAATAGATGGTACTCCCTAAAGAGGCGAGCCTCATCCAATCAGCTGGAGGCTGGAATAGATCACAAATGCCCACCTTTCCCTGAGTAAGAGAGAATCCCTTCTGCCTGATGGCTGTCAAGATGGAACATTAGCGTTTCCCACTTTAGGACTTGAACGGAGCATTGGCTTCTCTGACTCAAGTCTGCCAACCTTTGGTTTGGAACTACACCTTCAGTCCGCCGGGTCTCCAGCTTGCTCACTGCAGATCTTGGAATTTGGTAGCCTCCATTATCACATGAGGAAATGTTTTATGTTAAATATTTCCTTCTGTGTATTAAAGATATAGCTATGTGTCAACATCACCACACACACACACGCACACACACACACACACACACACACACTATTTGCTCTGTTTCTCTGGAGCGCCCTGACTAATACAGTTTGGGTATTCATAATGATCTAGTAGCCTGAAGTTTGGCTGACCTTGCCCTTCATAAATCTCCATCACCATGTTAATGAGTCTTGACAGATGAGAAACTCTAATCCCAGTCAGAAGGCGGGGTGGGATGGGGGTGCCAAGGCCAGGACTGGCAGCGGCTTATTGTGGCTGCATGTCTGTGCCCAAGGCTCCCGGGATTAGCACAATCAGCAGGTGGCTGGGGAAGGACATCTGAACCGGAAGAATCCTCTCCTTCCTCAGTCTCACCCCCTGCACCTCTATTCTGTTGGGGATCATTACAGATTTTTAAACTCTAACTGTGGAAACGAATGCAGCTGCTCTTTGTAATTGTTTGTGAAACTGAGTTAAAGGGAGGTTGTTGTGGCTCTGCAGGTGCAATCATTAGATGCATCTATGCTGTGTAATTAACCTCATTTCCATGTGAATGTCCGGGGTGTACACGCTGCTCACAGAACTCACGCCATGATCATTACACTTACAGTCAATCCAATTAGACAAAGGTTCCCACACTTAGAGAAAAATCAGGACAAACCACAAGGGAAGGCCTCCCTCAAGAAGGTCTCTAGTTAAATGTCTCAAAATAAACAACTGTGGCCTAATTAATTGTATGGCAGGCCAAAGGAACACACCAAGGAGCTACTTATGTGTCTGGAGCCCAATTCTAGCGAGCTGCTTAATAGAATCTCCTTTTGTTCACACTTGCAGTGTCTGAGAGTTGTGTCCAAATGAGGGCAGGTCTGGTGGCTGTCCTCCACCCTCCCTTATCACCAACTCGGGGTTGTCCAATGAAATAATCAATGACTTTATTTTGATTATAATTTTTAATCCCCTGTAGGTACTCAGAGCAATTAGGGGGGAAAAAAAGAAAAAAAAGAAAAAGAAAAATCTAGCCATACTTCTCAAAGGAAGTTGGTCAGGCTGAGGGGCTTTTCATATTTTAGCAGAGCCACAGCTAGAGGGCACCATGGAAGGAGATGATTTCCCCAGATGACCCTCTTCTCATTCCTCCTGATACAGCAGGTGATACCCTCAATTAAACTTCTTCTAAGGTTTACAGTTAGTTCCTAGAAGGTAGAGATCATACCTTCGACTTCTCTTATTCCCCACCCCCCAAGATGCCTAGCACCATACCAGGGACTTTAGAAGAACCCAGTAAATAATGGTGGTTAACAAATGGAGACCAAAGAACACATGATCACGGGGACTGATTTGGGATTCTAATATAGAGAACATGTCGGTGACCCGTGAGCTCCAAAGAAGGTTCAGGAAAGAGAAGCAAGAGATATGTAATAAATGACAGCTCCTGAAAGAAGGGAAGTCCCTGGGTGTGTGTGTGCATGTGAGCACATGCTCACCCTTAGTACATGGCTACTGGTCCTCTGTGTTCCAGGGCCTAGCAGTGCCTGGTGTTAGAAATTCAGAATTTAGTCTCTGTGCAGAGCCTACAAAATGAAAGTCAAGATTTTACCAAGTCCTTGTGTTTCTTATATGCATTCAGGTCGAAGAGACAGTGCCTTCTGGTTCTTTCTGTTCAACATTGGACAAGGTAAGAGAAGTGTCCAGGAGTGTCCAGAGGGTTCTTGTAAGTCTTGTTCATCACCCTTTCTTTTCCATGTCCTCTTCTTCCACCACTCTGTAACTTTTCCTCCTTATCATTTCTTGAAATTTGTTTAGCTGAGATGGTATGTTTTAGAGCAATAAATACAGAGAGCAGTAGATATCACCTGACATTACATGTTAGAACATATTCTGGAGACTTGGTGATCCTTTTCTCCTCCTCTGTGATTATTTTTATGTCTGTACGCTGTCTTTGCTTGTACTTTTGAATAGAACTGGGGTCATTTTCTCTGGGAAGTGCCATCAGAGCCGAACTCTGTCACTCTTTTACTCTCCTTAAGGACAGAGACTGCACAAAAATCACATCGTTTCCCACAGTGCACAGTTGAATATGTGAACTCATAAAAGACAATGTCACAACCAATGGAAATATCCAAGAATGCATACTCTGTAGGTGGGTGTCCTGTCCAAGGGCAAAATCAAAGGGCTTCCTTCTTTCTCTCATACCCACAATCTTTACCTGACAAGTGCGATGGTAATTGCTCTCAATGTGATCAACGTCTTCGGAGGAAGGAGCACACAGAAATGAGCAAATACATATTTGTAGAACTTGGTAAGTTCTCTAAATGCAATGAAGGCAAAATTGGCAGAAAATCAGCCTGGGGAATTTGTGTCTGTGGCGTGTCTGTGTATGTGTGTTTGTGTATGTGTGTGTGTGTGTGTGTGTGTGTGTGTGAATAAGTACAGCTGGGCTGAAATGAGGTTCTATTTCAAGGAGATGTTTCTAAGAAGAATTCTGAATCTTTAAGATATTAAAAAAAAAAACATTTTTGACATATTTGAAATCATATGACAGAAAGGTCCACCTTTGCACAATCTCCATCATGAGTAAAAGATGAGGGCTGCATAACTAACTTTCTAGGTAATTAAAATATTAACATAGGTGAAAAATTAATAGTTAGAGAAAACAAAGAGAAACAGTGCAGGAAGATGGCAGTCAGTATATGATATAAAAAAAAAGAAATATTAAAATGGGACCTGCTGGGTTTATCCATCTATTGTGACGACTGTCAGTTTCTGGCTGACTGAAAGTCTGTAACCTGCCATTGAACTCTCCCCGTTGTTCCGTCTGTGGGAATATTTCTCTGCGAGACAAGCCAAGGCAAGTCTACAGTGGTTCACGAGGAGGAGTTTGGGACTGACTGTAATTTAGGAAAGTCCAGGCTCCCAGTCAGGCCCTGTGGTGCACAGCCACTGGGAACAAGGGGTCATGTGGGGTGGCAGTTCCGGTTCCCCTTGCCTGTTACCCAGTCCTTCTCCTTCCCACCGCTGTGTGCATCAGGAGGCAGCCTTCATGAACTTCATAAACTGGAAAACTACATTAGGTCAGAAACTCAAGTATCCAATTTAATTTGATAATCCTTGTCAGGGGAATGTTTCCCCATGGAGGCTCAAGAGGTATTCCACAGCCATGCCCATAACGTGGGACTTAAACCACAGAGAGTGTGAGGTCCAATTACTGCAAGTACTAATTACCTTCATAAAATAGGTGGGGACGGAGGGGCTGTGGAGGGTAGATACCATTTAGTTGTTTTTCCATTGGCCCACAGAAGGCCCAACCTGGGAAAAGTATCACCTAGGCACCCGGTCTCAGTGGGTCCTAGTATTTCTTTCCTGGTACATAATTGCTAATTCACTTAAGTAAGAATAATATTTGTCCTCACAGGTGCCAACCTAAGTAAGCCATTGCTTTACTTGGAGTGGCTAAAAAAATACAATTACATTACATTCACGAATATTCCTCCTTCTTATAAGAATGCAATTAACGTTTGGAAAATAAGTTGCTGCTGGATAATCTAAGTTGCTAATTCTACAAAAACTAAGGACAATAAACCGTGTGTGTGTGTGTGTGTGTGTGTATACATACATATATGTGTGTGTGTGTGTGTGTGTGTATTTAAGCACAGAACTATATCACAGAGAAACCAGATCTTGATAAAAAGAAATCAGTATTAATAACTTTTGCTTTCTATAACTGGAAAAGTCTAATGCCCCTGATTGGAAAGACTATGGGTACTTTGCCCCCATTTGAGCACTTTATCCAAAGAAACATCTACTCTTCCAGGGAGTTGATTTCCATAGTAACTTGCTACTGCTTCATTAGTGCACTTAGCTGCAGAAGCTCTTATATCTCTGTTAGCAAATCTTGCTAAAAGTCTGCACGTTATGACTTGTGTCGAGTATAAAGTATAATACAGCTTGATTTGGGGTAAGATTGAGCAATAACGCCAGCAATAGTGCCTGGACAATAAGGCCATTTTAGAACTGGTATTCAGGGAGAGGAAGCCAGTATTTTAAAATACGAATGTTTAAACCAGTTTTCTGCCTCTAATTTTAGACCAGTATATTTATATATGTATTAAAACTCTGCATCTCTCATTATTAAGTACATTAGGTATGAATTATGCATACTAGCCTACAAAATCTTTAAAATCAATTATGGGACAAGGGACACTTCATGTGAGGAATGGCCATCTGAACATGTAACTGCAAGTCTGTTCGCTTATTGCTGGTTAATTATGTCAAAATTTGTCCAGTCTTTGCCTATAGGGTATTTTTATTTATGGGTAAGCAGTGCATACTATTAAAAAAAAAGCAAACCTAAAACCAACTCCATGAGTAGTGGAAGAGAAGTGATGAATTTCTAAGTTCTTGTAATTGCTTCAGTAAGCTCAGCCAGACAATGAGAGTCAGCCTTCCACAGCAAATTCAGGCTGTGAATCAGCTCAGAGTAATTCAGTGTTAGGTCATTCTGTCCCTAGTGCACTTCATCCTTGGCAAATTGGACACAAATGCTCAAAACACATAGACCACTTTCTAAGCCAACTATATTTACAGCATTATTCTGTAGGGATCTGTATCGTGGAGGAATGGGCACAGGGCGACAATGGTAGAAATCTTCATTATCTTTAATCTGCATAAAAACTCCTGGTTGCATTTATGGCGATGGGCAATCATTGATTAAAGTGTGAATATTAACATTTAACCATTGGACGAAGAGTAGTCTAGATGAGAACTGAAAAACTGACACATCATTTGGCAGTATCCGTTGAACAGATTCATCCGGGTATTTCCTGCCCTGAAAGCAGTCCTGAGGAGTCTTATGTTAATTTCCCCAAAATCTCGACAAAAGAAAAAAAACTTGAGCAAAACAATGTGCGAGTGTTTTAATAAAAAGGGCATTTCTATGATTCTTTTCAAATTTATTTTTACCAAATGATTTTGGAGCTAGTCTTGTCCTCTTATCTCACTTGTAGATAGTCTAGTATTGTGCTCATAGTTTGGAGCATCTCATACCATGGCGAGATGCTCATGGTGTGATTCTAATGTAGTATTCTAAAAGGGAATGGATCATAACACGAGTGAAACCACAGGTAGCTAGAAAGTTGGGAGAATCTATTTGAATACTACCAGAAGAGCCAGATTTGTTTTAGAGGGAAGACTGAAATTTTCAATGTGAATAAGGAGAACACTCCCATGGATCTTAGAGGACATGCCTTACCAATCTGACTTTTAAAGTTGAGAAATACAATTTAATTTATTTTTAATTTGTGAACTTTTACTGCTAATTTTAACTATAGCTTTCTTTCTCCTGAGAGAATACAAAAACTAGCTCATGAGTGTTCATAGGAATAATCAAAGTCCATTACCTAATATTTGAATTATGCCCATCCACATATTATTAATTCATTCAGTTAATACTTCTGAGGACTTTGGATGCAAAAAACTATTTCAGGAGCAAAATGTACATAATACCATCCTGATGCAAGAAATTTATACTACAGTGATTGTTGGGAGTTTTTAAGGGAATCATTACAGTATAGACTCAGATCAGTTGCCTTAGTCATTACAGAAACAAGGTGGCAGCACACAGGACAGAATTATTGACTCTTCATGGGAAAGGGAATCCAGGAACACTTTCCCAGGGAGATATCATAGTTGACTTCAAACATACAATGCAGAGCCCTTCACGTAGAATGACCAGGGACAAAGTATATACTGAATTGATTTTCTTTTCCTGGAATAACATAAAATATACAAATTATACATTATAATAAAGTCCATATGCCAAATTTGCTCGGTTCAAAAATATAAAAAAGAGTATTTTAAGATCCACAGTGTCCAAATGGCTCAATGGTGTTTTCTCAGCATACTTGATTTTAAATGAGGATATAATCAGATATTATTGTTAAACAACACATCTGGAGTAAAAAAATCGGGTAGATTGCAGATGGAAATTTTAGGCAGTGTTTGATAAGTCCAACCAAAGGGAAGTAGAGTTGTTTTGTCAATGAGATATTCCCCCGTTGCTTAATCTGAAAACTCTGGGGTGGGGGGAAACATCATGTTCTCTCAGTTTCATATCCCAGAGTCCTCCTGGTAAATTAATTTTTCTGCAAGTGAGCTTCACAGCAGCGAAATTGTGGCTCCAGAAGAAAGCAGCAGATGAACCTTTTGACAACCCTGTGTTTCATGTGTCAACCCTTGTCTTAGCAACGTGAAATTTATTTGCGTAGTGCAAAGTTGACAAGATCCATGTGTGTCAAAAGCAATTATTTTTATTTAAGATTTATTTCCCAATGGTTAGTCTTAAGATGTTTCTGTTACTAATGAGGACGTTGAAGTTGGAGCCTATGAGAATTCTTAGGAGAAACGAAACTATCTGGAAAATGCATGCATGAGAGCCCCGATGCAGATTTTAGTCACATCAAATTCCTTTTAAGAAGAAAAGTGTCTTTGTGTGCATGCGCATGTGTGTGTGTGTGTGTGTGTGTGTGTGTGTGTGAGTTGAGGGGGGAAGAAACCCACAAATGTACATGTACAAGAAAACACAAAACCAAAGATCTATGCTTTCTTTATCTTTCCTTTTATCTTTTTTTTTTATCTGTTGGTATTCTCCAATGCACAGAATTCTGGGTTTTATTCTTGTTTTATACTGCCTGCTTATGTCCATTTATTTCACTAGACTATACAATCCTTCCAGAAAAATAAAGCCACTTTTTCTTTTATACCCCTAGTCTACCCTTTTTCGCCCTCATTCTGCATCCTTGACTGTGTCTTGACCTGAATATTGAAGCCCTCAAACCACCAGCCTTACCTACACAAAGATTACCTGGGGATTTTGGCAATATAGAGATTATGATTCAGTGAATGGTTCTGAGCAGGAGCCTATTTCTAATAAACTTGAAGATGACAAGCATGCTGCTCTTTTATGGGTCTTGCTGCTCTTAGAGTTGGATGGTCTGTTGTCCATCTCACTTTGGGTTCCCCAAGGAGCCAAGATCAATTTCTAGCTTGAAACAAATTATTTCTGCACAGACGTGTAATAATTTGGGATAAGATGATTTTTAACCTAGTGTGTTTATATGACTTAAAAATACAATTACCCTGGGATTATACCTGGACTTACATATGAATATCAGTATTGTTCCCTTCAAAACAATTACCAACTATTTTCTTGATATGCAAATTATGTTTTTAGAATTATCTGCAAAGGTTCAAAAATAAAGAGACATCTATTGATTTACACATATCAGGACTTCTCAAATATTTACCGAGTCTCTGAAGAAAAAAAACAAAAACAACCCACTAGATTTTTAGGGACACAGTGGTAGTTCATAGGGAGAATGAGTGTTATTAACTTCTCAAGGAGCTCAAAGAAGGGGCAAGTTAGCAAGTAGTTATGTCTCAACATAATACATACAAGTGTAGATGCTCTTACTGTGCATGTTTTCTTAAACCAAACAAAAACCATTTCAACATAAGATTGACCTTGAGTTTGGCGATGTGGTTTCAGGTTGAAAAATCATCATTTCTCTCAAGTGGTGAAATTTTTGCTCCATGTAGCAAACACGTGGATTTGGATTAGGAACTTCATTTCCAGAACATATATACAGTCTCCCCAAATAAGTTTCTTGAAAAAATCTAGCAAGAAGAGACAGCAGGGAATTGAAAGAATAAACTTCATTGGTTATTTAGACATGTTTATTTCACTAGCTATGGATTAGGATCTGTGTGTGTCTGTACAAACACGTGTGCGTACCGACACACACAAACACACATGTGAATACTGTGTACCACATTTAATAATATTTAATAGTTCACTCAGTATGTTATTGCTTTGTAAAAATAAAAGACTACACTTCATGAATTCTTAACCTGTACCTCATTCATGGCTTAAAGGTGGGTAGCTATATTTTATTATCCAAACTGAGACCCTTTGAGAAGTAAACGAAGAACTATTAATAGTTTGTCTAGGAAAAAAGGCACAGTGGAGACTATTCTGGGGAAACTAGAGAAATGATCATCTCCAGAAAGGCAAAAAATAAATCTCTGCCCTTAGTTTGTTTATCTGTTGTATTTAGTAGTTTTTCTTTTAACTTAGCAGTCATTCTTCAGAATATAGATGCTGCCCACTGTATCGCTTACAAGAAACATTTTTAGGGTAAAATCTGTACAGATTTTTTTAAAGTTGGGGGGATTCTGCTTAGGATATGCCTATGCCGTTCGGTGATTTAAGCAACCTATGAGCTCTGAGAGACTCATTCGATCAGCGGTTGTGTTTTCTTTTATATGTATATGTGAACTGTTTCATGAATGCAGGGCATTATTTTATAATTTACAGCTGCATTTGGCCAGACATTCTTGAAAACGGGAGGGGTGTGGATTGTACAGTTCTTTCATTAAATCATGAAAAAATTATATTGAAATACATTGAAAGAAAGAAAAAGAAACAATTCACTTGGGCTTTATAGATTATTTCTATAGATATAGAAGGAAAGAAAAAGTGAAGGCCAGTGTCTCTAGACTCTGAATACACAATAAAAAGAATTCTATATTTTCAATAGAAATTGAAACTCACTTTTCATCTGAAATGTTGTTTTGCTTTTGGCTCTAATGGGCTTTACCTTATTTTATATATGATGCTAATTTTTCATAAAATTAAATGTCACCACATATTTAAATTTGGAGAGGTTATGTTTCACTTTTACTTTTGAAAAAGTGCCTTCCTTATGCAACGTCTTTGCTTGAAATAGATTAAACAAATGGTTAAATAAAACACGAACACAAAATTAACCTAAAAAAGACTATTGATTGTTATCTTTTATTTCTACTTAAACATTTCCAGCGAAATTTCTTGGAATATTTATATAGTTTTTTTTTTAATTTAAATAGTTAAATTTGGGGGTTTTGCATTATCCTTTTATGTCTGTATCTGTTCTTTGGGAACACAGTTTTCTTTGACTCTTTCTTTTCTCTCCTTGATTATTGGCAGGGAAAATTTTATTTGTCTTCCAATTTTTCTTCATCTTCAAATGCTCTATGTAAAAGCCCTGAGTTTTAGAGAGGCAAGAGTGTCTGTGATCATGTTCAAGGGGAAGGGAAGCTAAGTTGAGTGGTTCAGTTCTATGTGGGCTGGGAGACAATGTACATGAAGCCCTTTAGTGTTTCAATCTACCAGTCCCAGATGTGTGTATGACAGATCACATATCAAAGAATAAATACTGTGGTGTAACTTAGGTTTAGCTTGGTCCAATGACATCAATGTTTTCTAATTCTTTTTTTTCTTTTCTTTTTTTTTGGTGCTAGGAATTAAACCAAGGACACTTGATCATGAGCTATACCCCAACCCTTTTCATTTTTATTTTAAGACAGGCTTTCACTAAGTTGCTTAGGGCTTTGCTAAGTTGCTGAGGCTGCCCTCAAACTTGTGATCCTCCTATCTCAGCCTCCTGAGTTGCTGGGATTACAGAAAAATGCTCCCAGAACTGGATTTGGTCTCATTTTTGACATCAGATTTCAATTTAAATTGTAATAGAATGATGAAATGAATTTTCACAATTTTTCTGGGTTTTTTTTTTTTTTTTTTTTTGGCCTTTGCATAGAGAGAGATGAAAAGCTGACAGGATATATCGGTAGAAGAGAGTCTTAGATACTTAAACTAGATTTTTTTTTACATGAAGTTTTTAAAAACTACTATTTTTAGTGCAAGGGCAAAGAAACATCTCTTAGTATTTTGTTCAAGCTGTTGAGATTTGCCCAGAATCCCCTCAGAGAAAAGACGCTACGTCAGACTATAAAAGTTAAAGTTGTTTGTGTTTATTATGTCATCTCAATCATCCAAAGTCAATTCTAGATGATTCCTCATAATCTATTCTTGAAAGCTGACAAATTTTCATGGGGTCTGACCATTTACCTTGGAATATGAATTTTGGGCTAACAAGGACATCATTTGAAAAGATGGTTTCCTTCTTAAAGCCGCCATGCACAGCCAATTCACAGACATCATGTTTCTCTGGACCCTGCAGCAACAAATAAAAGCAAACCCTTTGACTGACAGGAAGAAGCCTAGATAAGGGAGATTCGCTTTCCTCACCCCTCTCTCACTCGGACATGGATTCCTCAAAGTCATACCCCTGTTCCGCAAACTAAGATCTTTATGAAAGTATTACTCATGATGTCCCAGTCACTGAAACTGTTCTAATCTCTTTTTCGACTTTCAAATACTCATTCTCCAAGTGTCCTTCCTTGGGGGACTATCTCTGAGTTCAACAATTTGTTTAATAAGTTTTTTCAGTTCTATATTTGTGGTCAAAATCATCCATTAAGTATTCATGTGAATTGTAAATATAACCTGTTCATTTCCTTGGAGTCCTTCCAAAGTCTTACAGTGATATTCAGATCTCCTTATTAAATTCTTTATGTTTTTCGAATATGGATGAGAAATGTTAATTTCACTGTCATTTTATTATGACCATTGTCTTCCTACTTGTCACATCTAACTCCATGAACAATTCCTTCCCCATTAATGAAACAATAGTGTTTTATAAATTAAAGTAGCCATTCAATTACAAAACAGAGATACCAAATTGTATAACTATAGGTTTAGGTGAAAAAAAAACCCTCAGACAAATTTTTCAGGCTGTAATACTTATAATGAACATGTATTTTACACATTGTCACGTGCTACCTTTTATCTGATGCACTTTATAAACACAGATTACTTTTCCTGGAACTAATTTCATTCATTTTATAAGTGGATGGGGTGTATTTTGTAATAAATTAATTTCTCAAGATTAAATTGCCCAGGCAGGAAATGCACGTGTCTAATTACAGAGACATCATTTAATTAAGCACTTATTATTTGTTGTGCACAATGATGTGCTTTCTATGTCCAATCTCTTAAATCAGCTCTTCACTGTATGCATAATGATCACGGTCTTACACATGAAGGGAACCAAGAGACAAAGCTAATGAACATACGTTAATAAACAGGAGTGAAGTTCAAGTCCTGATCTGTCTGAATCCAGATGTCAGGACTTGCCAATCTGTGTCGCTATTAAAGCACATTTATTTTTTCTTTAGGAAAAAAAAAATATATGTATTACTAGGCTGGGGATGTAGCTCATTTGCCTAAACATCCATGACAGCCTGGGTTCAATCCCCAGCATCAGAATGTTTTAAAAAAAATTACTACTTACTCTTTAGATCTCATGCAAACACTGTTATGCAAAACGAGGCTCTCTTTTTACTCTTTCGTTCACCCTTACTTCTCCCTTTTACTATCTTACTCCACATTAGCCACATCTCATTTCTTCCATTTTCCCCAGTGCACAAAGATAATAGTTTTCAAACCCGTTCAATGCACAAAGCTGAACTCCACTTACATCTTTCCCTAGATTTTACAGTGATGCTTTGGCTTCAACACACACACACACACACACACACACACTCCACATACATAGAGTAGTCAGGAAATTTTGATCTGAAATCTGTGATATTTGAACTTTCTTTGGGGATTCCCTGGATTCTTGGGGAAGGAGAACTAAAGGAAAAGTTGGAGGATATAACATTGTGGAACGTGGTTCAGAGATCCATCAAATACTTGATCGTAATTTTGATTTCAAAGGCAGAAAATATCCCAGAAAACTGAAAGAAAAATGCTGTGAGAAATCTCCCCGTCTCAGATGATACTCAGAATACTTGAAGGAGTTCTCAAATTTAAACGTGCATGCCAGCCCCCTAGGGAGCTTATTAAAATGCAGAGTTTGAGGCACATGTCCATTTCCAGGAAGTGCCCAGGAGCTGCACACACTACAGGGCAGCTGAGCCAATCCTGTCTCCTCGAACATTTAGTCTGATTTTTTTCACAACGTCCACACATGTAACTTTAGTTTTTCTCTACAACCAGTAGCAATATGCTAGAGTTTGAAGACTGGGGGGGGACAAAAATGTGTGGTCCCTGATATTAGGTATTCAAAGCAGGAAGCTTTGTGTATAGGCCCACACGTAAGTCTAGCTGAATTTTATCAGCAGATGTTGAAGGAAGGGAGTGATTTTACTCCTGCAAGGCACCACAGGCTCAAACCCAGGCCTCATTAGACTGAGTACTTCTCAGATGCTTAGTCCAAAGAGGTGATCGTAGTTTCCCCCTTTTAGAAAAGTACACCCTGGGTTTTGAATAGCAGCCTTACGCAAGGAAATGAAGCCTTTGCTTCAGGGCTTATGGACATAAGGCATCAGTATCGAAATCTTAGTGCATGATAATATTCCTGCGACTGACACCTTTATTTTTGGTGTGAATTTGGCTAGGCCACGATGTCCATCTGTCTGGTCAAACACTAATCCAGATGTTGCTGTGAAGGTATTTCATAGATGCAATTAACATTTACAGTCAGTTGACTTGAGTAAAGGAGTTGCTCTTGACCATGTGGGTGGGCTTTTCCCCATCAGCTGAAGGCTGGAGAGCAAAAAATGATGTTTTCTGGAGAAGAAAGAACTCTGCCTGAGGACTGTAACAGAGAAACTCTGCCCAGGTTTCCAGCCCGCCAACTGACCAGTGGATTCCATCTGAAGATCTGAGCATCAGGGCTTGCCTTAATTTCTACCCTGCCAACCGCCCTACAGAGTTTGGCTTGCCAGCCCCTGTGATTATGTGAGCCAAATCCTCAACAATAAATCTCTTTACACACTCACCTCTTGCTCACACACACATCCACACACTCCTGTTCTCTAGAGAGTTCTTTTTGAACTCTTAAACATTTACTCTCTTCATTCTAATATGTGAACTGATTTACTGAAAATAAGTAAATCGATGGAAATAATAACACTAAATTCACTGAGGAATACATGTTGGCATTGCTTCAAAGTTATGCTATCCAGAGCTCTGCACAGATGACTCACTGGCCCACCACATCCTCCAGAGAGATTTAAGTCCTTAGGGTATAGTAAAAAATGGGGAAAAGAGGTGCAGGCATCTGAAAGATTAAAAAAATATATATATAGAGAGAGAGAAGAAATTAGATACCAAGTGTCACAGTGTATAACCAAGTGCATAGTACTGATTATAAGTGCGGTTTCATTAGGAAAGGGGAAATTTATTTGTACAGCACACGGTGGGTATGATTTGAGCCACAAAAGGAACAGTTGGAATTTGGATGTACAAGATCCTATAGGGATTAGGACATCCTAAGCTCAGGTAATTGTGTGAATCAACAAACAGAGGTAAAAATGAGATGTTACTGATAAAGAGGAAATCCAGATTCATCCGATCATCATGCTCTCCTTTCCTTGGGCAATGTACACTGCAGCTGTATCTGTTCTCTGTTCAGAGATTCTCTTTCATGACCATGGAGGAAAAAATATATATATATTCCATGACAGTTGTGCCTTCCAAGAGCTAGTGTGATTTTAACATTGCACATGAAGGTCAAGATCTAGCAGCTTTTTACATGGTAACCCAGGACAGAATGATGTGATGGAAATTAACACCTTAAAATATATGTGTATGTGTGTGTGTGTGTGTGTGTGTGTGTGTATAAAACACAGCCCCAATTGGACTTTTTAAAACCTCTGCTTCCTGTACCTTATGACTAAGTGTGGGTAATTAAGCCAAGATCACTTTTTCCACTCCACCCATACTTCGTAAAACCTGTTGTAATTTTTCCTTGATTTATTTGTTCTTTTGTATTTTTCTTTTGCAATTTGCTACAACTAATGATTTCAAATGAAAGACTTTCATATCAATAGGTGACCCAATGATTTACTGATCCTTTTAATGCTGTGAAAAGAGAAATCCATTACGTGGTGGGGGGTGGGAAGGGGTAAGGGGGACTCCTAACAGTGGTGTTCTATATTTATAGCTTTGGCTGTGACTCCATAAGACTCTATGGAGGTGGCGGGCGTGGGGGACGGTGGTGGTAAATGACACTCATTTGTAAGTATCAGCAATATTCACCAAGAAAAACAAAGAATTGATTTGTGGAATCCATTAAGATATAAGCATGAATAATAACCTGAGAGTCAGCAGTGTGGGACTTTAAAAGGTATTGGAGTTTTAAAATGCATTATATTTTGCAATTTCAAAAGCGTGTGTTCCAAATGGTAAAACATATGTCCAAATCTGGTCCATGAAATAAAACATTCAAACCAGAAACTGTATTTACTTTGGCTTCTTCTTGGTCTTTCTCTTTTATCTAGGCATGAGTCAATCAATTAACATTTTAGGGACTCTACTCTGTGCCCAGGTAGGTGGCAAAGAATATGGAAGAAGCAAGGACTATGTACATGTTAAAATAAGCAAAGATCTTGAGGACTCATTTTTGGGGTCAACCCTTCTCTTTCCAATTGCTTCTCCAAACATCTCCTAACTCAGTTGCTGCTTCTTACCTAGGGTTGCCAGAATTAGCAAAGAGAAATACAAAACAACTGTATTTATCTGGCAACCAACTATCCATGTATTCTTGGGGTCCACCTTTTTCCATGGCCTACTGCTTTAGAAGAGACACTATAAAATAGTCGGGTGCAATGTTGCACGCCTGTAATCCTGGCGACTTGGGAGGCCGAGACAGGAGGATCAAGAGTTCAAAGCCAGCCTCAGCAATGGCAAGGCACTAAGCAAGTCAGTGGGACTCTGCCTCTAAAAAAAATGCAAAAGAGGGCTGGGGGTGTGGCTCAGTGGTCAAGTGTCCCTGAGTTCAATCCTGGATAACCCCCCAAATTAATAAATAAATAAAAGGGATACCCTGGTCCCTCTTAAGAATGAAGAAAATGTCTGCTTACTATTACAAACCAGATTAAAGGCTTGGAGCCAAAGGGGAAGCTTTTTCAATATTTTTAGTGACCAAGGTCCACAACATAGAGGTCACTTATTCTCTTTGCGCTCTTTCTCCTCCTTCCTTTGACCTTGTTTCTTTACAACACAGATCCTTGCTTTAATCATGATAAAAAAAGAAAGAGAGATTGCAGGACTCTCTTCACACAGCCCTTTTGGGGAGCAATCAAGCTTCTCCAAACCAAATCCCATCCCAGGCCCATGCTGCCATCTTGGCTCCATGGAAGGCAGCCCTTGAAGTGATTAATCCACATTCAATAGAAAATAAAGTGCCAGGGCCTTTTCCACTGGCTCCATTATTCATGGCAAATACACTCTACTCAACTCCTTGGCACTGTGGCCTATGTATGGGGACAATCCCAGATAGTGGCAAAAGCAACTGCTAGTTTTGACAGAAAAAATCCCAGACTGCTTTATAATACTGAGAGTTTGGGGCAATGGGTTCATTTTAATCCAAATTTTTAGAAATGTGTAGTTCTCTAATGGTAAAGTCCTATCTTTTTAGGAATCAAAATATAATGGTTATTATCTCACAACTTTCATCACATTCTCTCTGTCTTGGACCTTTGATGTCTCCTTCACCCCAGCTTCTGAAAGTGCTGGTCAGCAAGGACTTGCTTAGAAAATGAAAATATTCACTCAGGTATCATAAGCACAGCTGTGGGAAACCACTCTGCTGCCAGCACAGTATGGAGGCCAGGGAAGCCTAGAGTTCTGTTGAAGTTTGCAAGCTTTTCAGTGCATGTACACCAGGCTGTGATTTCAGATGGATATGTGGACATTTGTGCTCCAAAGTCATTCAAAGCCTGGCAATATGGCTGATGTTCAGCTTTGCTTTGTAATCAAAGGGATACTAGAGGATGATGATGGGGACCCTGGGTGGGTTGCAGTCACCAGAAGTACCTTACCAAACTTCTCTAGCCAAAATGATGATTACCGAATGTTTCCTAATAGCATGTCCATTTGCACTTTAGACTTTTTAAAATTTTTTTTTCCCTAGAAGGGAATCCTCATGTCCTGGAATCTTGTGTCTTGAATATTACAGACTTGGCTGTGGGGAAATGGCAATTTTGAAAAGTACATCTTGCTGATTTAGCAATACCAAAATGTGTTGTGTGGTGTTTTGGGCTACAGTAAACTCAGGGAGAAGAGGGTACAGGCCAAAGCAGTGCTGGAGAAAAAAAATATATAGAGAGAACTCCAGCACTCCCCTGTGTTGGTGAGAATTCAACAGACCACGGCTGGCATCCTTTGGTGATTAGAATCAATTTAACATTATTGGGGGCGGGGGGGTGATGTTAAGACAACTCTCGTGATTCTAGTGAACAGCTGAATATGGAGACCTCCTTCAGAAGTGGATTCAGCGGTTTTCCCAGTTGCTCAATGGGCCACTAAATTCTAGGCAGCATCCGATGGGGAATGTCCAGGCTCCAAAGTACAGACTTCACATCCAGCTCAGAAATGCCTCCAGGGTTTCAGAACAATCCGAGGAGCTTTGGAGAGGAGGATCACTCTCCCTTCAGTTCTCTTGACTGTGAAGGTTGTGAAATCTCCTTCTCCGAAGACTGGCCTAATGTCCCTTCATACTCTACTCCAAGGGGAAATTAAATATGAAGCACTCTTGTTCATTTCTTGCTCTGAAATATATACCTATTTGCAAAATTGCCTTGCACAGTATGGAGGTGGGGGTGTCTTGATTCCAAATATCCCAAATCATAGGGCTGAAAGCCTTTATTATGGACTACTTTGGTTAATTTGGGGTGTTGCCCCAGATTATTTCCTGTGTCCATGGTTTAAGAAACACACAGGCTAAGGGGACTATTACTGAGGGAGGTGGTGGTTTTTGATGGGATCCCAGGCCTGGGTGTGGTTTTGCAAGCACCACCTGCAGACAGCAGCAAGGTGCCAGGCTAAAACTGGCATCAGGACAGCGAGGGAGTGTCAACAGAGCACAGCTCTTCTGTGCATGTGTTTTCAGGGCCTCTTGGTTACTTGTCTTCTCTCTCTCCTTCCCGTCCTTCCTAATTCACCCAATTCCTTCCGAATTCACCCAATTCCTATTCTCCTCATCAGGAAGACCACTTATATCTTCCTCCTAGGAAGGTAGGCAGAGAAAACTGAAGTGGAGAGAGAGCTACTGTGTTTGCTGTCATAGGCTTCTGTACTAGGTACTTTGCACATTTAGTCCCTGCCTTGTCCCTGAAAACGTGAGTGACAGGCAGGCATTCTAGCTGGAACTCAGAGAATTTAAATGATTAGCCCAAATCAAGGTCCCATACTGGCTAGTGGACTTGGGTTTCAAATGCAAGTATGTTTTCTCAAACAATCTCCCCTTCTATAAAGTGAGCCTTAAATGGATGGCATTTCACAAATTCTAATTCAAAGAGACTGATATAAATTTTTCATGAGCCCTAATTCATGTCAACCTTGTCCCATCTCTTTCTCAAAAAATATTTTGAAGTTGTCAGACAAGAAGCACCAGGACTTAGAAAAGGTCTTTCTTTCTTTTTTCTTTTCTTTTATAAAGTGAGTTCTGAAAATAAGTTCCTGTTGGGTGTATGGGAAATAGAAACAGATACAAGTTCTAGAGTTTATATTAACGATCAACCATGATTGCTTCCTACACCAGGGTAATACTGATGACAGTTTTAAAAAGAACAATGTTGAAATGATTGTTATAGTGAGGTATCCAGTTATATTCTCTATGTGCTTTGAACTCATTTCATCTTCACCACAGCCACCATGAGATACCCACCTTCAATGAATTCATTTAGAGAGGTTGATGGATTTTTTTTTCCCCGTGGGCACATAGGTACACATGTGTGTTTGTGTCCTGTTTTCATTTTCAACACCAAGTGCTGGATTTTGCTTATTCCATTTGATTGACAGTCATACAGTACTTCATTTAGCAATGGTGCATGATTTCAGAGAGCCCTCCATGGGCACCTGATCATCTCTTTGTAGTGACATACTAGCACCAAGATTAGTAGTGGCAATTGCATGCCTCGGGTTTTGAGATGCCAAACCCTAACTATGCAAATGGATGTTGATGGATGATCAAGGGTCAGAATTAGAATACATTGAACCATTCTAGATCCAAATTGAATCATTCTGTATTCCTTTGGCTTTTGTTAAATAAAATTTTGAAGAAAAGTACATAGTAAGTAAAGGCAGGCCAGGTATGTGTTTTTTTTTTTTTTGCTAATGTGTTTGTTTGCCTTTCTATTTTTATATGCTGATGTCTTCATTTAATAATGAGGCACAGGGGAAGACACTGGGGAGCAAGTGGTGATATATAACTGGAGACACAAGGTTGAGTAAGTGAAGTGGTGAAATGTTTGTCAGCAGTATTTTTGTAGGTGCCTGCAAAGATGAATTCTGAGAACAAAATCCAATAAACACCAAGTGTGTAATTTTCAAACTAAGAAACAGAAGGCAGAGGAGAATGGAATTTTGTAGGCATGTGCTATGTTGTGTCTATTTTAAGTAGATGCTCCGTCATCTTGTCAATGCTTTTACCAAAATGATGTTGTTTTACTCATTTTATAGTCACAATCGTAGCAGGTCAACTTTAAGAGACTGGGTCTAATGCTACCTTGCTTGTAAGAGGTATCTCAGGTATCGCTGATCCTTTGGGCGATAAAACCCATGATGGATTTAGTCCTCCAACATGTCAGTCATGTTGCAGCACACATTTTAACGTGTGGCCTTCCATGTAGGACACTGTGTACATGGCGATGCTGTAGGAGGGTATTGCCTCTTGCCAGGAACAATCTAGAACGAGATAGGCCATTCTCTCTGGGAAATGTGAGGGCTCATCTGTTGAGCACAAGGGACTGAGGACAAAGGATTCCGTAGAGGTCCTTTTGATCTCTAGGGCTTTGGTTCTGGTTGGGAATCTAGTGCTGAGACCTAAACAGTGGCATCTTGTGGCTAAAACAACAGAAGTGTCTTTTGGTCTTATGTGAAAGCCACCTGGGGGTAAGCAGTCTATAAGTCATCAAGCCTGTGATCAAACCTGGAGAAACAAAGCCTCCTCTTCTTTTATCTCCTTGCTCCCCACTCTCAAAGCACCAGGCTTCTGTCCTTTAGTTCAGTTTTTCTCCAAGACGACTGCTGGAGTTCAAGGCATCAGGTCTCCACTCTCTGCAGGAGATCCAAGAAAGCTGGGGAAGGGAGAAAGGCCAAATTCCCCAACTATCCTACCTTCTCCTGGAGCGCTTTCCCAAATTCCAAATTATACCTTATTGGCCACCCTTAGCAGTAAAGGAGTTTGCAAATAAAGCCTTTTGGACTGGGCACATTGCCACGTGGATTAAATTGGGGGCTCCATTACTAAGAAAGAATGGGATAATGGATATTGGATAAGCTACTTGAAGTATTACCCACAATTAGCTAATCAGGTACTCACTCCCAGTGGCAGGACTTCCAATATAAATTCATTAAAATAACATCCTCATGGCTGTGTGTGTGGTCGGCGATCATTAACCAATAATTGGATCGGCTGCCCACTCCAGGGAGAAGCCACAGGGCTGTAGAATGTGCAGAGTGTGAGTTTGGGAACCACGCAGTCTGAGGACTGTCGCCGCGGACTGGGAAAAGAAGGGTGACTCACAGGTGTTCCCAGAGCTTAGTCATTGCCCTTATGGATCTATGGGAACCAGGGAGAAGCCAACCAGGAGAGGGACAGCGATGTGGAGCTGCATTCCTCATTGGCACCAACCCAAGAGAGAGCCTCCACCCAGGCATCCTCCTAGAAGCAGATCAAATTTAAAAATATTTGTTTTGTTATGAGCAAACAGCCATGTGATCATAGGACTAGAAGGAACCCAGGGTCATTTTTCTCGTGGAAGCAAGAGGACGTCTATAATTTCCCCAGGTAGCTTTCCAAAGTAGATGATCAGTCAGCCACCCTCCAGAGTCTCGGCTTATTAAACCATTTAAGACTTTTATCCATCTACCCTTGAGTTGGTTTTAACAACCCCCGAGATTTCTCTGTCTCTCTCTTCCCGAATCCTACTTCCTTCCAGCGTTCGTGACAGTCTAGCTAGAGGTAGAGGTGTGGCTTGGATTTCCATCACGCAGCCTACCCTCCAATCAGCCATGTCATGGTGGAATTTTTATTGGTCATAAATTTTTTTACTGGCTAGATTAATGTGATTGAAAGCATCACACCCAGTAAATACCGTCTGCTATTTGCTTTAGCAATACCTGTGGAAAAGGGCGACTTGGGACCCAGGCACCATGGAGCTGGTGAAACCATTGGCTGCACACCACTCGTTGGGGGCCCCTTTGACTGATGACCAGAAGTCGCTCTTCGAGGGAGGTCCGCCCAGCAAGAGGCTCCATCCGTGTTTGCCGCTGCCATGTGTAGCCATGATTCACTTCACTGACTATCAAAGCTTTCTACAACTTTGCTTGCTGACTTTTGACCAGAGGTTCCCTTTCAACACGAGGAAAATCTGCCTAGAGAGAGAAAGAGAGAAAGCACATTACAGGGAAATAAATGGCAGCCGTGTTTCTGGCGACCTCGGGTTTATTGCCCGAGGAGCTTCGGCCTGAGCCTGCCCGGTGGTGCGGCGGGGTGGATGTGTATTGTGGCATTTTATGGAGCGTGTTTTATATCAGCATGGATTATTATAACAACAAGGGGGATATTCAATAAAACCTTGTGGGATGGCAAATGCCCTCCCACAAAACACTTCTCAAAGACATCAGTGGAGTGTTTACAAAGCACTGCCTTGGAGAGTCTACACTCACAGAAAACTGCTTTCTGGGTCAGGTTTTTTGAAAGCAGGAGTGGAATCTGCAAGCGATGGTCCCCATCTGTTCCCTCCCCTCTGACCCTTGGTTGTTTGACCACATGGTGGTGACCCTGTATTGAGTGGGGGAGATGGTCTGTGGAGATGCTCTTGCTGCTTGGCCTTCATGATTCTCAGCAGTGCCTGAAGCCCTCCTGCTCCTTTCTTCCTGGAAGAAAAGCCAGATTTCCCTCCTAAAAAAAAAAAAAAAAAGTTACAAAAGAAAAACACAAACAGAGAATGAGCCAAATTGCTCCGAGGGCCTTAGAGTTGAAATACAGCCTCAAAAGTTGCATGTACACAGAGAAACCCCAGAACGTCCCCTAAACCCAACCTGGAACATTTATCTGCCTGGATTTCTTTAGTCTCAGGCCAGTTTTAACCATTAGATGACTTGCAATTACAAAGTTGGCAACGGCCACGTTCGATGGTGGCTGGAGGGAATTCTCTTTGTAAATGCAGTTTCTTGGGTAGATGCTGTTGGCACGATTGTGGTCCACCTTCAGTGCCAAATCCAGAGACTTGGAATGGCATTCCTGGCCTGAGGTCCTATGTATCAGGGTCTGGGGTTGCAAGATGGGAAGAGAGAGAGAGAGAGAGAGAGAGAGAGAGAGAGAGAGAGAGAGAGAGAGA
>NW_025999894.1:4628861-4634569 GCF_001458135.2 Marmota marmota marmota | reverse complement strand
GAGAGAGAGAGAGAGAGAGAGAGAGAGAGAGAGAGAGAGAGAGAGAGAGAGAGACTGAAGACAGGAAAAAAAATAACAAGGTGGTGAAGAAAGGTGGAAGGAAGGAAAGAAAAAGACAATTGTCTCAAAGATAAAGGATAAAAAGAAGAGAAATTGATGGCAAAAAGGGGAAGAAGGAAAGATAAGGAGACAGAGAAGGAGAGTCTATGGAAAATATATCGAAAATATAGAACCATCTTTTCTTTGACACCATTGAGTGGTTTTTATAAGGTTTCTTGATAGTTTTGAAATACTTGGGTGACATTTCCTCATCCCCCGACCCCTTCTCCCATAGTCACAGACCAAGCTGACCCATTCCGGTGGACAATGTGAGGCTCAGCTTGCGTCTGTGGACAGGAGGCGCTTGGACCCCTGTAAGGTATCTACAGAGAAGGCCTTGATGAATCACAGAGGCAGCTTCTCCATTCCGCCTTGCTACCCGCCAGTGGCTCTAATCTCCACTGAATGTGCAGTGTTTATTTTTCTAAGCATGGTGCCTTCTATGACTCATGGCACTCAAATGCTACTTACTAATGGACCCTTGTACAAGTCAAGAATGTGACACACAGCTAGACACGCAGCTTAACAATCACAAACAACAGCACAGTTAATGGGGGGTGAAGCTCCGGTGACATGCGTCACACCAAAGAGCCGACTCTTCATGTTCCCAGAGGCCACAGATGAAGGGTCTCTGGACTGTGTAATAATGATAAAATATTGCCATCTGTTGGCATGCTGTGTAAGCAGGCTCAGACATAGGAGCACTGACGATTTTCCAGACGCCTCTCCCATGTCTCCAGGGACAGGATGTGTGCAAGGCACCAGGGGTAAGGGCAGAACATGGTAACTTGGCCTCATGGGAAGAAAGAAACACAATATGTTCAAAGTTCAACCTTGGCAGAGAGCAGAGGCCATCACTTTGGTCCAATCCCTGACCTCTGGGCATGGCCAGAGAACCACCAAAACCCACTAGCAGTTGCTGACATTCAACTAGATGCATGAGAGGTTATCAAGTGATCTTGAGCACTAGGTATTTCTCTGCACTGCATGAGGAATTTGCAGAGTTTGGGGCCCAGGAAGATTTTTATTTATTGCCAGAGTTAAAGGCAAGAGTATTGAGCTGTAAAAATCACAATCCTATGAGCAAAAAGGAAAAAAATTACAATCATCTATTTTCTACTATAATCCATAAATTGTGGGGAAATGGGACAAAATTGCTTTCAGGTTTTTGTTTTTGGCAAAACTTTCATAATAATGATGAGAACAGAAACTTTTGAAAACCAGTGTAATATTGTGATGTTTCAGAACCCAGAGAGGGGCTCACCAGACCAAGTAAGCTGGGTCCTGGGTTACAATACCCATTCAAGGACAGTGAAATACCATAAATTGAAACTAACGTCCCTACATAACACCAGGACCTAAGAAGAGCAATGACCTCAGAAGGTAAGAGATGGAAAAAAAAATTGGTATAATAATGCAAAGACACTTATCCAGTCTTGCAAGTTCTGGAACTGAAAAAAAAAATCCCCTACAAGAAAAACACATCAAAATTATAAGAATTTCACAGACTCAAAGTTGAAACTTATGCTATTTTCAGATTTCAGGAGATCTCAAACCCAAAACCAAAAGAGAGAGAGAGAGAGAGAGAGAGAGAGAGAGAGAGAGAGAGAGAAATTATCTCAGTCTTTAAAGTAGTAGAATTGAAAACTGTGTACACACAAATTATTAGAAGCTTCACAATGCTGGGCAGGGTGGCACATGCCTGTCATCTCATTGATTCGGGAGGCTGAGGCAGGAGGGTTGCAAGTTCAAGACCAAGCCTGGCAACTTAGCAAGACCCTGTCTCAAAATTAAAATAAAAAGGGTAAGGGATGAAGTTCAGAGGTAGAACTCTCTTAGGTTTAATCCCTAATACCTAAAAAAAGAAGATGCAGCACACAAGAGCAGAAAAGTACAGTTTCATTTAACCTCTTTAAATAGAAATTCTCATATATAAATACTATATGTAAAACCTCCATGAGAGCTTAATTCTTAAATGCCATTTATTTTTTCTTTCTGAATATAATCACAGAACTGCAATAGTTTCTACAATTATAAATCTCATTCACTGAAAAAAGATAAGGAGAGGTATGTCAACCCCTACTATTATAAAAATGAAATGGTTTGTACCCAAAGTAGGTACCAAAAAATATAATAGTCCCTGGTCATAAAGCATGGTTTTATAGTAAGAAATACACATAGAAATAAGTTTTCTTCATTTTTTTTCTTGGAAATCTGTTATTCTTAGGATCATATTAACTCAGTCATTCACTTTCCAGGAAAATAAATTTATCTCAAACTATCCTTCCTTTCTTTCCCTTACTGATCTATGAAGGGGTTGAAGAACAGAAGGGTAAATGCAAATCATCAACCATCAGTGGAAATACTTTTTTTTAAAGACCTATCTAGCATTAGAAAACATTGATGTTATCGCACCAGGGCAACCTAAATTACACCACAACATTTTTTCTTTGCAGCATGGCCTGTTGTCATATGTACCACTGGGACTAATAGACTAAATCACTGAATAAAGGGCTTCATGTGCATCATCTCCATAACCATAAACTCTGCCCTCACACAGCTACCATTTAGTCTGGCTTCCCTTCCACCTTGAAGACTTTCTCAGCCACTCTCACCTCTCTAGGTTTTCCCAAAGTCCCATCTGGGAGCAGAGATTAATACCTCTTGACTCTTTAATCTGGTCAGTTTTATACTCCACAAGCTCATTTCATTGTGTATGACCACAGTTCTATATCTTTATTTAAAACAACAACAACAGCAAAAACCACTTTAAATGGTATGGTTATGTTGCATTAAAACTAAAATTTCTCAAGTGACCTTTCGTGCACAGTGACTGCTTTATAATGGTGGAGCCCAAATCTTTCAGCAAAGCTGCAAGAATACTGAAAAATTATAATCTGTAAACATCATTTGGCCATTTTGGCCTGTGTCGCAACTCTTGAGTTATCTGGCTGCTTGGTTTCATTTCTGAAATGCACTCAAGGTTGCAGTTGAATGGGCTGCTGTTTTCCAAACAGCACCTCCGCGAACACTTCTGCCTGAGTGTATATCAATTCATCACCAGCACACCTACGATCTTTAACATTTAGTGGATTAAAAAGAAAAAAAGATCCAAGTGCCACAGTGTTGCCAGCCGTGTTATTAGCAGGGCTCCTGCTCGGTATCACCTTGCTGAACAGAGGCTACACTCAGAATGTTTGTTCTGCTACAATTAATCACATGCTTTTCAAATGTCAACATAATTTCCATGGTCTGGTAAAAAGTAGTATTCATAATAGAGAAAAATAATAGAGTTACCATTAAAAATTGATCTGTCACTGTTCGTTTGAAAATCATTGGTTCTGCCTGAGCAAACCGTATGGAATTTTTAAAGTTTCCATGCGGTGTCTCCCCATATGCTGGCTTGGAGGGTTTATCTGGCTTTCTATATTAAGCCCAAGCTGGGTTGAAAGAGCATAGAATGAAGGAAGTGCAGTGATTTGATTCTTTCTGGAAGTCACAGCTCTGTGTCCAAGTGTCCTTGCACAGAGTAGGCTCTCTAATCATTTCTGTCATTTGTTGATATTTGAAGTATGAGTGACTCTCAGTGAAAAAGTACAGAATTTTATGGTGGCTCGGGCATTTGTAAACTTTCCAGAAGTAGGGATTTCGGATAGAGGGAAACTGCTCTTCTATCCAAAAATATTCTATAAAACAGCATACCATGAAGCAACCCCATGTTCAGGTGTCTTAACGGCAAGCTCTGAGCCAGCTTTTCGTGCTGTGAAAATGAATGCACTCCCTATGTAGCAAATTCCTCAAAGAAAACACTTTCTTTCTTGGTTAAAATGTAAGCAACCCAAAGCCAAAATTACAGTTTGCCATAGTAAATTCAAGTCATGAATGTTGCATAGACAGTGAGAGTCCTTCAAAAAAGAAACCAATAATTGGTGACTATTAGGGGTCACATTTCTCTCATATGACTTTTGGATTTCTATATTATTAAAGAATGTTAGAACCCACATGGGGCCAAAAAGTAGATCTATATAATTGATTTGACATTAAAAAAGAAAGTAAAAAGGACAAATATTTAAAAGAGAATCAGAAAAATATTCAGCTATTTTTTTTTTTTTTGTATCTTAGTGATTAGATTCCACCTTGTTAGAATTAATGAGTAAATCAAAACAGCTAGGGCATTAGTTATGTCTCTATTACTTGAACATATATATGTATGTGTTTATATACACATACTATATATATATATGTAAAATTCAATGAGAATTTGTGAAAATATGAAAAAAGTCACATGAAGAGGTTTAGACAGTTGTGTTCATGTACAGAAAAACCAAGTTACCATGAGAGGGCATGCATTTCAGTTGTTCTAACTCAGGACTAGTGACAGAAATGTTGGGTCCAACATGACCCCTATCCATGCTGTAATAGACTGTGTCCAGGGGTGGGGAAACCTAGCTGTCCTGTGTAGAAATGGAGCCTCTGTCCAATTCAGACACAGCAATCACTTCCTCTCCAATGAACCAGGCCAGATACCAACCCATAACAATAAACCTTTCTTGAAAATAAAGTCCCGACAAAATTTGTTACAGGTAGCTGTTTAGTCACATTACTTCTGAATGAAAAATACCTAGCCACCAGACTGCAGACTTTTAGTGGCAGGTACTAAAATTTGCTGACATTATTTTTTTTTCCAAGGTCTGTTTTAAAAGCCGGCTTCCCTGAGATCAACTGGACTCCCTTTAACCCCACCTTCAGACCTGTTGGCAAAGTCAGATGGGAGAGGTGGACTTGTTGAATGAGGTATGACTGATCATTGAACCTTTCTGCATTTCGCGTGCTCCTCCAAAACTAGACTGAATGAAACTATCAATCTGAAATCCTAGATAGGGTGTTTGACAGACACAAGTGCAACAAAATTTTAAAGCATTACCCATCAAACATGTTGTATCTATGGGCGAGACTGGGCCAGAGATTTCCTATTACCAATCTCAACTGTTTGGTTACTTAAGACCCACAAACGTTCAAAGCCCTTGTTATACTGTTAAATAGCAGGGATTTTTTTTTAAGTTTCCAAAAATAAAAATTACCAAATAAAATTTATTAGTAAATTCAAAAGTCAAATTACGTAAGTTATACAATTATCATAACATAGAAGAAAATTGAGCATTTTGTTGTTGTTGTTGTTTGTTTGATGCATTGAAATCAATCTCAAACTTGGAATGCCTAAGTCCTAAGAAAATTCCCCATCAGGAACAAAATCCCCTGGAAGAGTTTTAAACACAGATTCTTGGGCCCCACTCCAGACCCAAAGATTCAGATTGTACAGGGGAGAGCCAGATATCTGTATTTTTAAATCACTCCAAAAGTTTTCTTTTGTTTGTTTAATTTTTTGAAAAATATTCTTGTGAAGGGGGAAGATGGCGGCGAGGGGAGTGCATTACCCCCGTGTGCTGCTTCACTGTGTGGGAGTATGACAAGTCAGGACGGCTAAAGGATATTTTGTTAGGAATTTCCAGCAATAGTGGGGTGCTCCGGAACCTGGAGGAAGGATTTCCATCGCACGAGGATCGGCTACGGGGACTCAAACGCGAGAGGTTTGTCGCACGGAGGGTAAC
>NW_025999894.1:4602234-4623847 GCF_001458135.2 Marmota marmota marmota | reverse complement strand
CAATGTTTTGAACAAACCCACAATCAAAAAAAATTGGAAAAAAAAAAAAAAAAAGAAAAATATTCTTGTAATAATCTCTGTGAACTACATCATATGGATGAGATCCCATTTTCTGCCAGGCTCTGTGTTAAGGATTTTGTCAAAATCCTTATTTAGATGTTATTTGTAAAACTCTTTCCAAAAAGGCATTGATCAGCATTATTTTTCTAAATTACAAATCTGTGTGCTTCTCTGACTCAGAAAAACCACTTGTGAGATTTTATGCTATAGATTTGCCTAAATATATTACAAATAAGGAGAAACATCAAAGAATATGTAGAATGGAAACTAACTTAATGAACTCTAACACCTGACATATGCTCTTTTGGTGCTGTAAGAAGGGTTGTGAAAATAGGATAGGGTGGAGCACCCTATAATCCCAGCAGCTTGGGAGGCTGAGGCAGGAGGATCATGAGTTCAAAGCCAGCCTCAGCAAAAGCAAAGTCTAAGCAACTCAGTGAGACCCTGTCTCTAAATAAAATATAAAACAGGGCTGGGGATATGGCTCAGTGGTCAAGTGATCCTGATTTCAATTCCCAGTATGTCCCTCCCTGCAAAAAAAAGATAGGTAATGAGAAGAAATAAAGAAAATCTCTATGACCTCAATTTGGAAAAATGTTCAGGATATATTGATAAATTTTTTAAAAAGGCACAATTAAGAATACATAATACAATACCATTTGTGTAATACACAGAGGATAGAAAAAAAAACATACTTTTGTATTGGCTTTGACTTGCCTAAAAGAAAGTCTATGGATTCACAGGAAACTAATCACTGTGGCTACCTATGTAGTGAGAACAGGGAGGAGTACAGAATATTAGAATGGAATATATAATTTAATTTTACTATTTTAAATCATATTAAATGTATCTGCAACATAGTATTTTAAATAATTAAAATATTCAAAATGATTTTCTCATTTTATTTTATTCTTAGAAATTAAGTTTTACAGTCTTTATAGAATGAGAGTTTGTATATCTAACTTTTTTCTTGACAATGCAACCATACAAGGAAATGAAATAGAAAATAAAATAAAATGATCCTAATAAAACAACCTTTTTAAAATAAACCCAAATGTTTAGGAGAACATGTGCAAGTTGGAGATATGACAGTCTGCTATCTTGTTTGAAAACTACGCGTTTTCTGATTTCCGAGAATGACTGGACATCCAGAGTGTACTCTAGTATAACCCCTTGCCTGACAGCCCTTCATCACAAGCCCAGGAGACCTGATGCAGGACATAACAACCTCAGACTGAAGACAGCATCTCACTGACACAAGTGAAGAACAGGATAAATCCATGTGAAACTCAAAGTTCAGGGGAAACCCTAGAGGTGGGCAGGTAATAGTTACCAACTTTGACACTCAGCCAGAACACCTGGGAGGGCACACCCAGATCTTCTTTCATGAGTTCCTGTCTGTTTGAGGCACAGTAGATGGGGAATGGTGTGTGTATGTGTGTGCGGGTGTAATGCAATGATACTATAGAAAGTTGGCTAATCCATGAACTTAGAGCTATTCTTTCATGGAGTTTTGATGCAAGAGAGATAGGACAGACTCTCACAGTCAGATATTTCTTAAATATGACTTCACTCTTAACCTAGCATGCCAAAAGAATATTTCTAAGTGTTAGGCGTAGGGGGATTTCCAATTACCCACTGGACCTTCTTGCATGGTACCATGCCGGAGCTTGCAGAAGGGGAGGGTAGGTATCCTAAGGCTCCCACCTACACTCATTTTCCCAAAATACCACCTGCAGCTCCAATGAGTATGTATGGCTTTCTTGCTGCAGGGTTTGGATTCTTTTCCCAAAATAAAAGATACCCAACCCTTCATGGAATTTTTAGTCATTTCATTCCTAAGGGGATGATTCATTGGTATAAAATTAGGCATACACACAGAAAAAAAAAAACAGTTGGTAAAATGCAAAAATCCATATATGTCATTTTTGAAACCAGACTGATGTCACACCACTATAATGTCAATTGCCCCTCAATAGTTTGAATCTATAGGCAGAGTGTTAGATAAATGTGTGTCACTGTCAACTTGGCCTGTGACTAGATTTCAATCCATTGGGAAAAAGACATGACTTTGCATAGCTTCTCTCAGACAAAAATGTAAAGCAATTATTTGTCCTTACTGGTCTCTGAAAGATAGGACCGTCCAAGGTTCAGTGTCCTCCGTTCTAAATTACTTTCTTACCTAAGTCCCAGGTTCTAGATGTTAGAGGTCCCATGATGTTACTGTGCTCAAGAATGTAATTTATGCCTAGTTATTTTATTCATGAATAATATATATTAAGCTATATGATATTAATTGTTCTAGAAATAATACAATATTGTATTTTAGTAACCATACAATAATAATAAAAATAATCACCCTCAAATGATTCTCAATCTGGAAAGATCTTTAGTGTATTTAGTCCAGATGGACACAATATTTCTATTTTATTTATTTATTTTTATGTGGTGCTAAGGATCGAACCCAGTACCTCACAAGAACTAGGCAAACGTTCTACCATTGAGCCACAACCCCAGCCTCTCAAATTTATTTTTTTCAAAGAAGGGCAATTGCCATCTAAGAGATAGTGGGACTGACCTAGGTCATCACCTAGTTAATTGACAGGGTGTGGCATCTGGGTCACAGATTCCTGGTTCTCAGTCTAGAGTTTCTTCTCCTCTGTTATATTACCTTTCCTTACTCATTAGAAATACTCTAATTTCAGTTTTTGAAAACTATGTATTATTTATACCAAAAGATTTAGACAACTCTGCTCAGTCTCTCAGTGATCTTGTTTTCTTCTTTAAAATTCTATGTTATTAGCTTTCTTACAATAAGCAATAATTATTTTATAAGCACTTGTAAAAATGCCTCTTAAAACACTGGTATTACATCATCCTGTCTGGAAATTTCTTGAAAACAGAAAACACAAGTTAAGAAACAAAATGTAAAAGTACGGTTGTTCTGGGTCCCTCAGCAGAGGAGACCCAAGGTTGTCTGGTTTTGCTTTGCTGTTGTTGGTTGCTGTCACTCTTGGTACATTCTGTCACTCTGTTAACTCTTGATATTTGTAAACAGAATCACACATTCTCCTAGGTAATGGTCCCAGAAAGAAATAAGAGATGAAGATAAGTTTTTGTCCCACCGTTGATTTGGTCCAGCTCATTTCTAGTTGGCTTTCCACTGGACATATGGTAGGCGTTAAAACGGCTGTGATATCCCTCTTTTCGTAGCCTGCTCTCAATCAGAGGGAGTCCTGCCACTGATCTCCTCCTCAGACGTGTCCATTTTTATGACATCATACACAGAAGACAGATCTGACAATTATTTTAAGCATATCTTATTTTGGAGTAAAAATTTTAGAAGACACAAATAGCACTTTTTTATTTTTGGAAAGCATCTTTGTGTTTTTTTTTTTTTCTTTTTTCCAATTTTAATAATGTCCTGAACCTAGCAGAAAAGGCTTTCAAAGAGAGCTAGTGAGTCAGGATTTGTCAGAAGAGTTGAGTCCTTTCCTAGTCACCTTAGACAACCAGTTCTTGTCAAAAAATTACAGATCTTAATCTTTTTCTTTTCTTTTCTCTCTCTCTCTTTCTTTCTTTATTTTCTTCTTTCTTTCTTTCTTTCCTTCTTTCTTTCTTTTCTTCTTTCTTTCTTTCTTTCTTTCATTCATTCTTTCTTTCCTTCTTTCTTTCTTCTTCTTTTTTTTTAATCAAAGATATAGGAACTTCTTTGAAGGCCAAAGAATGTAGCTTCTATGATTGAAAAATGCCCAGTGACTTTCCATTCCACCTAACTGTTCCTTTCCATTCCTTCCAACTATGGAAGAATATACTTTTCTCCCAAGTGCATATCTTTCCAGAGCTGTAAAACAAAGCAGTGGAGAAGCAGAGAGGAACACAGAACTCTGAGCATGTCGGCGTGCTCAGGCTCCAGCATGCACACTGTTACCCATTAACTGGGTAATTTTCTGAGCAACTTGACCCTCAGCCTGTATTTTTTAATGAATAACTATTTCTCTGGATTCCAACTTTTTTAAATCAATAAAATAATATATAAGTGAGGACTGTCCATTGTACACAGGGGATAGAGATTTCACGGAGGTCTACAGGCTGGGGACCAGTAGATTTTTTGGTAAATTCATGGAGAAGATACTGTGCTGACTCAGGTGTAAACATTGTATTGCTACATACAATTTTCTTTGACTAAGGATTTGGCTGACAAAATAAAGAATCTGGACATCACTGATTTCTGTAAATTTTAGGGTTTCTCCCAGTTTCAAGATTTTATAATTTTGTTTATTATGAAGGCAGTTGAAGTTAATGACCAATACCCATCTAAGTGCTCACACTTAAATATGTAATGTCAGGCATATACAATGCTACTATGATAATATTCAGTTTCTTCAAAGAGAACTTATGCTCATCTCTTCATTTTAACTTTTACCATTTCTACTTTGTAGTTAAGCAGACAAAACAAAAGAAATACATTTTGGTTGCCGGAGATCACATAGTGAGTTACGTATTGGAAGCATTAGGATCCAAATTTTCTGGTCGAGTATTGTTTCCATTATCTTACCTGAAGGTTGAAGAACAAGCAGGGGTCCAAGGCACGTTGCTTGTTAAAGGTTGAAGAATTTTTCCATTTGTAGAATTTGGAGCTGGGAAAAGTTGTTACAGGGCATCTAGTTTAGTTCTCCAGCCCATGAAATAATCCCCTGTTTATTAATGACAGCTCCTTCCCAAGCATGCCACCCCACTCCAGGGCCAGTCATAAAGCTCTCTGGCTTAATGACAAAAGAATAGCAAACAGAACCAAGATAAGGTCTTACTTATCAAAGTTTGATGTAGAAGGATGAAAATTCAATAAAACCTCATCACATGGGACCCAAATAATAACTCTACTTAATAAATTCTCGCAAGGATTTATCACTGAAGTTAAAATACTTGACATATTTGTAGTTAGCTCATTAGTGAAGCTGTTTAATTTCCAACAGGTGTCTCACGGACAGGCAAGGAAACAATGCTCTTATAGTCACATATTCCATCTGTTTCCAAAGACCACAATCATGGACTGGGGTGGAAAATCAAGGTTGGTTTGACCAAAGAAGTACTTACCACCTCTGCTGCTAACTATTCCTTTGGATCCCCCGGGAACCTCTCAGGTGTGCTGGTCTAAGTTCTTCTCTTATCCTATCCAGATCTTTCTTCTGTTGTACTTATTTCTATCTCCGGTACCTTCAACACTGGGCCTTCTCACTGTCTACTCTAAGATCCAGTAGTGCTGCTCCCAGAAGTACCCAAAACAACACTTGTGAAGTTGGTATAAATTTCTGCTTTAACGTCCATGTATATTTAAGACTCAAGAACAAGACACAGACAACTAACCTTTGCAGGAGACCCATTCTGTGTTAAAGCCACAAAGCCCGCTGCTTTGGTCTCTCAATGTCTTAGGTATTTCGTTAACGAGCATTTTAATTTTATTTTACTTAGCGCTTTTATTGAAAAATTTCCTTGCCAAACATGAGTCCAAGAAGTCAAGATCCTTTGTAAAAATTGCCCCTTCTCTTTGACTCTAAAACTGACCTTGAACCAAACTTAAAGGCCTTCAACTCTCTTTTCCTGGGTTGTCTGTTCATGAGGTTCTTCAGAATCCCTTAGGATGAAGCGGTTGCCATTAACCTGTGAAAGTGACCAAAGTTGCCATGCAAATATCCGGTTTAGCTTTTCCATGTAGAGATTGCATATTTTCCAACAAGATTTCCATTGTAAATTTCCATGTAAACCCACTAACTATTTGTTCCCGTTGGTAATAACCCCAAGCTGTTTATAGAGGCACAATAATCTTCAGAGTTACTCATATTTAGGAACTATTGAAAGAATGGCTGTAGAAACTGCCCATGGCTCTTGTTCCCCAAGGAAAGAACTTAAGATACAAGGTTTGCCCAGTTTCATCTTGGTGCCAAGGTACCCAGAGACTGTGCCTTTGAAATATCCCTACTCATGAAGTTAAAATAAATTAACAGGACTGCCTATTCCAGGAATGCTCCCTAAAATGACAATTTTTTTTCTTCGCGTCCAGTGATTATTTTTTCAAAAAGGTGCTTTTAAAAAACCACCTTTTTGCTAACGAAGTGCATAATCTGTCCAAAAACAAGGCTGTGGTTTAGCAGGTTGTTCTGCTCAGCTTTCCAACTGAAAGTAAACAGGATGCTCTGCTTCATTTTCTCTATTTTCCTTCATTTACAGTCATGCCACACTGTCTGCCCGCTCGTGGCCCAAGGCAAGTTCAGATGGAGCCCCATCTACGCGGTCACACCAGGAGAAACGATTTCTCCTCCCTGAGTGGGGCATAGAATCCAGAAAGGGAAAGACATAAAGAAAACTGCTCTAGTGTGCTGGGCCTTTACCTGTGCCACCATATAGAGGAGACCCGGAGACCCCCTCTCAGGAACGTGCTTAAGCACAGAACAGCAGCTACAGAAAACGTCCAATGTGACCATAAAAATGAGGAAAAGCTCAGGTGAGGACTGAGTGCCCTTTGAGTGCTGGTGGTCAATGTTCACAAGAAACGCTTAGCACGATCAAAAGATAGATATGTTTGTGCATGTATGAAAAAAAATGAAGGGATTTCTGACTTGATTGTGGGCCACAGTGTAGGGACATCTTTACTTGATTCTTGGATGTTCTTTCTACACTTGAGGAAACACGTAGTGATCAGGTCCCGCGGCTTTGCTAAGCCAAATTTGTCACCATTGTCTTCCTTGAAAAGTCTCACAGGTAAGTGTGTTAGCAGGATAATTCTCCCTTCATTAGATACATTTCTAAATCAAATACAATTTATATTTGCTTTTAAGATTTAACAAGCAGAAAATACATTGCTAGGAATAATTAATACGTACTATGTCTTAGGTGATGTGTTAAGAGGACAGGTCATTGTGGTATTGATTTTTGTATACTCTCTGTTTTGAAAGTATTATTTGGTATCCATCCTACTGTTCAACATAAAACATAAAATAAACCAAGAGAATAATGTCAACGTGTGCAAATGTAGTTCTCATATTATAGTTGCTTTGATTTTTCTTCATTCTCCTCCCATTAACTCATATTCTACAACTTTTTTTCAGAGGGAAAAATTAAGCCATTCAGTTAAATGTCTTCTTAAATTGCATACCATGGTACGAACCAGCATTTGGGTAGGACCAATATGTGGGTCTTAAACTCACCTCTTTAGCCTTTTAAAATCTTTTTTCTTTGATCTTTTTAGTTATACATGACAGTAGAATGTATTTTGACATATCATACATACATGGAGTTATAACTTCCTATTCTTGTAGTTGTATATGATATGGAGTTTCACTGGTCTTATATTCATTTATGAACATGGGAAAAGTTATGTCCAACTCATTCTACTCTTTCCTATTCTCATCCCCCCTCCCTTCCCTTCATTCCCCTTTTAATCCAATGAAATTCTATCCCTGACTTACATTGTGGGTTAGTATCCACATGTCAGAGAGAACATTCAGCCTTTGCTTTTTTGGGATTGGCTTATTTCACTTAGCATGGTAGTCTGTAGTTCCATCCATTTACCTGCAAATGCCATAATTTCATTATTCTTTATGGCTGAGTAATATTCCACTGTGTATATATACCACATTTTCTTTATCCTTTCATCGGTTGAAGGGCACCTGGGTTAGTTTTGTAGTTTAGCTACTGTGAGTTGAGCTGCTATAAACATCGATGTTTGCCAGTTTATCTTACCTTTGATGAACATATAGAAACTTGTCTATCATATCTTCAAACCAAAAATGATTCTTAAATGAAGTTGTTCATGAATTAGCCTAAAATCTTTTTCTTCATCTTCATCTCCTATTTGTATACTCAGACAACATTCACAGAGAAATATGACAGAGAAGCTACACAGACAGTTATGTTGTGTACAAGCCTACCCACACCCCCAAATGCCTTTCTGGAGCCGAGAATATAAAGGATGCTATATTTCAGATGTCCTTAAGAAATCTGTCAGTCAGAATACTCATTTCATTTTCAAAGATTTATGCCCTGGGGGTTGGGTTCCCCAGTGCAGTAAGCCCAGGGTAAAAACTGAATATGCTGATGATTTGAATCCATTCTAATGAAAAAATAAAAATAAAAAAGCAAAGTGTCTCTGATTGTTTCAATTCTGGATCAAGCTGAAGGCTTTGAGATCAAGTGTCTATCCTAAATTTTTGCACAATGTTCCTATGTGGTCTACCAAATTAAAAAAAAAAGAGTCCAATTTCTTATAATGCTTTGGGCATCCAGGGTCTGGGTAGATTAACTTTCCATTCATGAAATGTTTCATTCAGGTGTTCAGGAATATTGCAGGAAAAATAAATGAAAACTTAATATGTATTTGCATCGAGTCATTTTACCATCAATAACCTGGACTTACTGGAAAATTAGAAAGATAAACTGTAAAATTGTTTATATTCATTACAAAAATATGTTCTCCGTATTTAGTCACCCTGTTCATGCACTAAAAGGAATGTATACCTTTCTGTTTCTTCTACCATAAACAGTCCTGAATCCTACACATCAAGTTTACATACACAACAGCGAGTTTAACTTAAATATTACCCCTGTTCCAGTTGTATCTTTTTACCTGTGAGTACAAAGAGAAATTTGTTCCAAGTCCGTGCCACCTGCGAGGACCCGTTTCGTCTTGGGTTCCGTCACCCGGTTTCCAAGTCAGGTTACCTTCTTGTCATGTGTGTTTTCTGGCTGAAGTTTCTGGGGACAAGGAGAGAGGATTCATTCTCAATGTGATAATCCACCTCAAAACTCTTGTTGCCCAAAGAAATAAATCCTTTAAAGATTTATGCTATTTATTGGGATTGTTATTTTTCCATGAAAAAGCAAAATTCTCAGTTTTGAGGGAATGCGGGATTCATTGTTCCCTAGAGTGTTCACATGGAGCCCTCCCTAGGCATAGAAGGCAGAAAAGGCAAGATCCCCTTAGAGAAAGGAACGTGTGAGCATGAAACCCTAGAAAATCTGAGGACATCTGAGTCAATGTGGTGTGGGATGGCTTCCTGAGCACAAATCTGCTCAGTCGTCATCGCCTCTTGTCACATCGTTCCAATTGCTATCATTTATTTGACTTCTTCAGTATTAGATTGAGCTTTGGCAAAGCTTTGCTTCAGGGTACCAATGGACTGTGTCATCCTGAGTTTGTCTGTGAAGGTGAACAGGAAATGAGTTTGCAGCAGGACCTTTTGCTGGGGCACAGAATTGCCATCCTAAGAGGCCTGGTACCCACTGTGGCTCCCAACCCCAACACAACACTCACTGGACTGGGATGTACGTAGGAGTGAGGAGAGACTGTTTCGCCAGTGTAGTTTCAGCTCCCAGACTAGAGCTTAGTGTGGATGGGGGTGCATCCTCAAAACAGTCCCAGGCTCTGATTTTTTAAAAGGCTTTAAAGGTTAAAACAAAAACTCCTAATGATTAGAGGTCACTAGAAGAAAAAGCCAGGTCATTTACTTGCAAGAAAAGCAGTTTATTTCAAGTTTAAGATATCTTGCACCCATGCAAGGAAATCTGGAAGCATTGTACAGCTTACCCTTTTGCATTTACGGGGGACTCTAGAGGTTCATTCACGTGGTCTCCAATGCTTCAGACGGAAGACAGTCTTTAGTTCAATCAGTATTTGCTTTTCCATAGTCCTCCATTTTATTCTCTCTGTACGGATAAGCAGACTTTTAAAAGTGTTCAATCTCAAAACGGGGAGATAAATATTAGCCTACGCTCTCGCTTTGAATGGAACTAGACGGAGATATTGACAAGCGCATTATCTGAATGTCAGATAGGAAATTATCCCACAAGTAACCCGTCTACCTCTGGCCTTAGGCTTTTCAACCTCTGGCCTTAGGCTTTTCCTGTCTCAACCTGAAGAGAGAAACTGCTGCTGCTGCATTTGATCCAGGGGATTGATCTGGACACAGCAGCGGAACTGCCCCATCCACGTCAAGCACTGGCAACAGATTGCAGATTTCTCTGCACACTTTATCTCTCTTCTAAGAGCACAGAAGGCTCCTAGGTTTTGATCTGCCTGTGAACGGGGCTCTGGAAATGTCAACACAAACTACCGCGGCAGAGGCTCTTCCCTCCTGGCAGCAGTTCACCTGCACCACACGGGGCCTGTTGGCAGTTGAACCTGTAGTAAGTGGATATTGTCCTTTAGCATGTCATGGTGCAGACGAGAAGGCCGTTTTTTGTCAGTCAATCCAATCATCTAAATCACCTCTTTGTATCTGAACCTGGGAAAACAGAGCAGCAAAGAGGATGTGGTTGTCATGAGATAATCAACCCCCGAGGAGCTCAGACACACCTGTGTTCCTCTGTCTCGAGCCTGGGGAGAGTGACTAAGGCAGGAAACCTGCACCCCGTTTCCTTCACCCCATCACTCCTTGGTGCCGCATTAACTGCCAGCCTATACATACATCCTGATATCATCAGGTCACATTGCACCTGTCGTCCACCAGGACAAGGGGCAAACAGACAGGAAGCCAGAGGCTGTGATTGTTTCTCTGGCAAGGATTCACAGATAAAAAAACTGATGCAAGAGCCAGACTCTACAGAGGAGGAAGGCCACGGTGGTGCTGGGCTCTCTGGGATTTACGCTGTGAATCATAAATGCTCCACCTGGGACAGGCCACCTTGGGGAAAGCAGTTGGGGACAAAACCTTCCTCCTCTCAGTCAAGGGGTTGCTGCAAATGAAATCACTCTGCATGACAGGAAAGACAAGAGCTCTCTTTATTTCCTTTGGGTCCAAACCTGCTTTGCCTGTGAGCCTTCGGTCACGAACAACTTTTCTGCCAGGTGAAATGGAGTGTTTACAGGCATGGAAAAAAATGTAAAAAGAAGAAATTTTTATTTCCCTTCTCCACACTCCATGCATTTCATTACCCCAGACTTCTCAGGCTCTCTGCCAGAAATCTCACATATGAAGGAAAACTAGTTAAAATAAAACAAAACCAATCCCGCCCATTTTGATTTCCATGTGGGAAAAAAACAAAATCTTTCCAAGGGTCAGTTAAGAAATAGAAGTTAAGAGTCACACCAACAGAGCCCTCTGTGCACACAGGATTTGGGGGACTCCTGCTGACTGCCTTCTTCCCGCTGGGAAGGTGGCACTCTGCACAGCTGTTCTTGTCTCCAGCCAGAGTATGTTTGCTACCGAGGTGGTCTGTGCATTTTGTGTAAAAACCCATCTCTGGGTACATGCTTCAGACCAAACAGAGTTCCACAAAATCAGTCCGTGCGAGAGAAGAATACAAGAAAACCTGTATCCTTTTGCAAATTACCCAGTTCTATCCTAATTTGTGAATCATCCTGATGCCCTGCCTGGCTGGAGGGGGGAACTAAATTGCATGTAAGTTGCAGATGGATTTTTTTTTTTTTAGCTGTAGTTGGACACAATGCCTTTATTTTATTTATATATTTTTTATGGGATGCTGAGGATCAAACCCAGTGCCCTGCACTGCTAGGCAAATGCTCTACCACCGAGCCACAACCCCAGCCTCAGCAGATAGACTTTAAGATGCAGACATCATCTGGGAGACGAGTGAGAATCTTGGAAGGTGATCCCTTGGCAAATCTTGGGACAACTTAACCCAAGGGACATTAAGGAGACAGAATGCACAGATTGCCTCTCACAAAGCTGTGGGCATGTCATGGTTTCCCCACCGTGTCTCCTAAAATAAATGCCATCAGATCTTTCCTTATATATATATATTTTTTCTGATCTAGTAAATGTGAAGACATGTTTTTCGCGATCTTGCATTTTCTCACATGCTGGTTGGCCACTCAGCTTTCTTATTTTGTGGAATTACTCATGTTAACTTGGGAAGTTTGGCCTAAACCTGTCTTTCCATGTGGATGATGAATATTGACCTCCCGACATCCGTGAAGCGAACTGCACCCTAGGTTGATATGCATCAAATCACAAGCTATCCTAAGGATACACCCTAGTGAGAAGCAACTGAGATTCAGCCACTCAGCAGGCAACCTCCAGCCAATCTGAGGCTAAAAGCTGCCAAACATGGCCATAGATGGCAAATGCCAACTGCACCCAATCTGATTGTTTCACTTCTTTCTCTCTATTAATGCAGCCTGCACCATGTGGTGGGGTGGGAAATGGCAGTCATGGTTAATAATGCTCTCCAGTTCTAGAACCGTTTCCTTGTTCAGGTAAATGTTGATAATTTTAATTGGTCTCTATTTTTTATTTTTGTGCTTATTGCAGTATTTTGCCCATTTCCAATTGAGCTGTTTGACTTACTTGTTTTTTAATATGCAAATTGTCCTAGTAACTATCACTTAATGTCTCCTCTTCACTAATTTGTACACTAATTTGATAGGCATGTTCTGCTACAAAAGTTTCTCAGTGTACATGGATCTGTCCTCAATTCCCAAAACTGACACTTTGATGATTTGTCAAGGTTCAACTAAATTCTTTACATCTTTCTCTGACTCACTCTCCCACTCTTTCTGTGTGTGTGTTAGGGTTAGGGTGTGTGTGTGTGTGTGTGTGTGTGTGTGTGAGAGAGAGAGAGAGAGAGAAATAAACATAGGAAAAAAAATCAAATCTGCTCTGAGTTTTTTCTGTTTCTCCTAGCCTGCCCATGTACCAAGATTTCTGAAAATGTGCACTAGTATCTGCACCTTTCCCTATTGTTGTACTTTCCCTTTTTTATTTTGTCTTTTCAAATAGCATCTGAGAAGTTCCCATTACCAATACAATTATCTGGTTTTAATTATTCCAAACAATGGATCGTGGTTTTTTCCCCAGCAAGATGCACACCTCCTTTGGAAAGCCATGTCTGGCTGGCTTGATAGTGATCAGGGAAGTGCAGGTGATCTTTCTAAGGGTTTCTTGTCCCCTCTAAACCACCCCTGCACTTGGAAGCTCTTGAGCATTCATCATGGCTTGGGGTTACAAAGATGTTTCCTTATTCATATGTAACAAAATGAAATTGAACTCTGTCTCTCACCCTGTACAAAACTCAGTGAATTAAGGACCTAGGCATTAGACCAGAGACCCTATGCCTACTAAAAGAAAAAAAAAATAGGTCCAAATCTCCATTATGTTGGCTTGGGAATCAAATTCCTCAACAAGACCCCCAAGGTGCAAGAAGTAAAATAAAGAATTAATAAATGGCATAGTATTCAACTAAAAAGCTTCTTTACAGCAAAAGAAATAGTCAAATGTGGGTAAATGGATGGAACTGGAGACTATAATGCTAAGTGAAATAAGCTAAGTCCCCCAAACCAACAGAGCCTACAGAATGGGAGAAAATCTTTGCCACCTGCCCGTCAGAGCATTAATCTCCAGGATACATAAAGAACTGAAAACACTTAACCCCAAAAAGAAAAACAACAACAACAAAACAAAAAAAAAACCCCAAATAACCCAATAAATAAATGGGCAAAGGAACTGAACAGATACTTCACAGAAGAAGAAATATGATTGGTCAACAAACATATGAAAAAATGTTCAATATCACTAGCAATTACAGAAATGCAAATCAAAACTACACTGAGATTTCATCTCACTCCAGTCAGAACGGCAATTATCAAGAATACAAGTAATAATAAGTGTTGTCTAAGATGTGAGGGAAAATGTACACTCACATGATGCTGGTGGGAATGAAATTGGAGCAACCACTCTGGAAAGCAGTATGGAGACTCCTCAGAAAATTTAGAATGGAACCACCATTTGACCTTTGGCATATATCCCCCAAATGACTTCACATCATGTACAACCGCAAGAATGGGATGTTAGACTTCACGTATGTATGATTTGTCAAAATACATTCTACTGTCATGTGTAACTGAAAGGAACAAACAAAAAATTTAAAAATAAAAAAAAATAAAAACAAAGATGTTTCCTTGAGGAGGGGTCTGCATTCATTTCTTTCTGTCTTATCCTTGTTTGGGGTGATTTCTAAGAAGTGGAAGAACCATACTGTCTCCACCATGATTATCCTTTGAATTTCATGCCACTGGTTTTAATATGTAGTGTCTTAATGATTCAGTTTTAAGTATTTCACAATTTTGACTATATTTGCTTTTATGATGTTGTGATTTGCCTAAAACATGGACTTTCAGGTTCTGCACAGGGGCTAGGTTTAAATGAGTTTTATTTATATTTCACAATTTTTAAGAATATGGATCAAGTCATATTTTAAACATGCCAGCTTCCTGTTTGAGCCTGGAGGCCATGGATACGTGTGGTGGGGGGTGAATATCTCATGTGTGATTTTGTATACTTGATGTTTTAGTCAACATTTTTCACTTCTGCTGTCAAAAGACCTGGTAAGAACAGAGGAGGAAATGTTTATTGGGGGCTCACAGTTCAGAGGTCTCAGTCCACAGACAGCTGGCTGCGTTCCTTGTGGCCCCTCCCAAGCCTGTTGAACCCCAGGTTAAATATAATGTAACAAAGAACGGGCAGACTTCGTTTTAGTCCAACTTGAACTTGGACTATCCTTACCCATATTCAATACCATTTAGAACCAGAAACAAACAATAACAACACAAAACAATAAAAAACAATGATAACAACAAGATTGAACCTTTGTGGACTGCACCACTGCTTTACCTTGACCAGAGAGGAGACCCTTTCCACAGTGTCTGGGGGGCAAGCTATTTGCTAAGGCAAAGAAAGATTTAAATTGTACTTGCCAAGGCTCCATTCCTAGGACAGGAGATGGAGACTTGAGACGAGGGTTTGGGCGACAGTGAGGGAATGTCTCTGGTCCTGTGGCCACGATTGAGCTTGTGTGGACTTGGAGGTGGGAGATGGCAGAGCACCTTTCACATACAGGGACCGGTGCAGATCACGTCAAGAATGACAGGTGCCCAAAATAAAAATGTTGGGTCTCAGCCCGAAACAGAGCATCAGAACTAGAGCACACAGAACTAGAATGGAAAGCAAAAGGAAGCAGCCAGCTCTTGGGGTTCTCCAAGAAGGCAGATGCCTCCAGATTCAGGTTTCCCGGGACCAGTGTAAAATGGCCTAAATGCAAGTAATAGGATCAGGTTGAGCCCATCCTTCCTGATTCCTCTTTCCCTCTGACACCCAAATGAAGCCAATCCCAACTCAGTTGAAGCCTATTTTTCTTGTTCACACTCTGGATTAAAATATCATGAATTTTTAGATACTGTGTGGCTCTGATGCTCTGACAGTATCTTCCCTTAGCTGTCACTCCTTTCAGTGAAAAAAGTTCCTCCAAAGTCTACACGAAGACCTCAAGCCCTCGGATGGTTTCAACCACTAACCAAGAAACAGGTTCTTTTATATCTCCTGTTAGGGTCTGTAAACAAGTCTGGATGGCACCTGGCATTTTGCCAGAGGGAGTGGTTTGTGAAGTAATGCCAGCGAGCCATTAAGTGTGGAGATTCCTTATGGGTTGACTGCTGTATCTAGTTTATGTTAATTAAGATAAGCTGTGTGGAATGTATATATACCCCTCCTGTCCTACAATAAAGGGCTCTCACTCCTACTGTATCAATGTACACAAGTTGCTCTTCACCCCCCGGGTTATTTTGCTGCAGCCGGACTGCGGCAAATGGTGGCCCGTCCAGGGAGCCCCAGGACACTTGGAGGTAAGAGACAAAAAAAAAAGCTGCCCATCCATAGATAGGACGGGAACAAATCTGCTTGTCCCTAGGCAGATAGGGCGAGAGGAAAAATGGCCATTTTGAGAAAATGGAAAAGATTGATACAGTATACTTGTGTCTTATTTTGTCTTGAAATATTGTATTGTCTTTGTGATGAAAATATGGAAGGGATGTTAAGTAAATTACTAAGGGAAGAAGGCACCCCAATGGAACTAAGAATAGTTAGGGCATGTGTTGGTAAAAGCCCAGGAACTCTAATCAGAAAGAAGAAAATTCAGAGGAGGAAGGATTATCAGGAAAAAAGTTGCAACAAAAGGCTATTACTGAATACTTTTCATTACCGGAGGGTACATAAATCGGCACAGAGGCTACCGATCGTGGCACAGCAAGGACTTTCCAAGCAGTGGCAGCCGGCTTTTCCCCGCCCCCGCCTGGGGAGCAGGACGCCACTTCGAGAGCCCAAATCCAAATCTGACCCGGAGGCACAATCTCACAGGCTCTTGCTCCCTGTGCCCAATGGCAGTTTGAGTCCGGAACACTCCCCGGACTCTCCCCGGGGCCATCTGGGGCTGCCCAGGACACTGCATGCGGAAGACGGCCCGCGTCCCTGAAGTTTGATCATTTCCAAGGCCAGTAACTACAATGGTTCTCCCACACCTGGAAGCTAATGAGTAATGAGCCCCATTAAGGCTTATTTCAAATTTTCAACCACTAACCAAGAAACAGGTTCTTTTTATATCTCCAAAAAGCTCGTCAAGCATGGGATTTTAGCAATAAATGTTTCCCACCTGGTTACTCTCTAATTTGTGACCATTAGAAACAATAATCTCCCATCTTGTTTGGAAATTTTAAAATGTTGATTATTTTCAAAATAGCTGAAAACATTTTATTCTTTATAAATTTGCTCAATATTGTGTAGTTTTCCCCAACAATCAACCAAAGCAAAAAAAAGAAAAAAACCCTGACAAATATTACAAGAAAATTTCACTTTGAGATCACACAATTTCTAGCTTAATTTCCAGAGAAATCTCACAAATGCAATGTGCCCTGTATCTTACTTTGTAGATTTACAAGTGAAGGGAAATTATCTGGGGTGATTCTGCAGATAAGTTTATCTACAAGCACCTATTTGCAAAGTATATTCTGATGCTAGTTTTTTTTATTTAATTTTACTGATTATATTTTTACTGCTGTCCCATCCACAATTTCTAAATGCTTTAAGCCTGAATGTTTCCCAGTACCCTTAGGACACTGATTAGCTCGGATGAAAGAAAAGAAAAATTGTTACGTGAAAATTTCAAGAAATTGGCCAAAATAGTTCTATTATCTCACATGGTGTGAGAAATTAGTCACAGACCCTATAACGGAATATTTATTATCCCCACAACTGGGCTCTTTGTATAATGTCTATCAAAGTCTGGGAGCATACAGGAAAGAAAGAGAATATGGAATGATCTGGGATATTGACTTCTTAAGGTGAATCCCAAAAACATCTCCTCTAAGACAAAATCAAATTAAATCCAAATCCAAATTACTGTTTTGATAATATATTTCAAATGACCATGGAAAAAAGTTGTGAATGCTAGTTATCCACGTCATCCAAAAAAGGCAGACTTTGATCCTCACCCACAACCTTAAGTCTAAAAGAAATTAGACGGTAACTAAAAAGAAATCAGGCAACTGTTTCAGAGAGAACTTGTTGTGGTTTAGATATGAGATGTCCCCCAAAAGCTCATGTGTGAGACAATGCAGGAAAGTTTAAAGGAGAAATGATTGGGTTATGAGCCTTAAATAAATCATGAATTAATCCCCCTGATAGGATGCACTGAGCAGAAATTGAAGGCAGGTAAGCTGAGGCTGGAGGAGGTGGGTCATTAGGGTGTATGTGTTGCATCTGACAAGTGGAATCTTTCTCTGCTCCCTGAACATCACGTAAGCTCCTTCCCTCTGCCACACTTTTCTGTCATGATGTTCTACTTTACCTTGAGCCCCGAGGAATAGAGCCTGCCTTCTGTGCACTGAGACCTCTGAAGCTATAAGTCGCCCCCAAATCTTTTCCTCCTCTAAAATTGTGATTTTGGGGTTTTTCAGTCACACTAGTGAAAAAGCTAATTAAAACAGAAACCCACCATTATGTACGACTATAATGCCCCACTACAGAATTACGGAGAAATAAATAAATAAATCCCTCTGCTGATGACTTCAAAAAGAAAGGCAAAAAGAAAGAAACAGGAAGGAAGGAAGGAAGGAAGGAAGGATCTCTGCATTCTCCTTCTCTCTGCTGTAGACTTGAGGTTGAAGTATTCTCATATATTAAATTTGGTAACTGGACACAAGATCAACCTGGTCCACATATCTAATATGTACTTCCAACTTTTGTAAAACATATGACATATAAGAAAAGTGAGAGTATGGTGAATAACCCAGGTTATTCACGTAATCACAAAAGTCCTTATGAATGGGGCTCAGAAGAAATCGGAGTCAGAAAAAGATGTCATGATGGAATCCAAGATTGGAACGACTTGCCACGAGTCAAGCAATATAGAAAGCTTCTAGAAGCTGGAAAAAGGGAAAACAATTTTTCTGAAGCTTTCAGAAGAAACTATTCAAAATATCTTGATTTTATACTTCTCCTAGAACCATCGGAAAACCTCTCTCCATCTAAGTCAATTTGGTTTTCATAGCATTCATAGTAAATGAATACACCTTTCTTCTCCAGGAAATAGCAACAATCCAAACTTTTGTGATAATTATTCACTTCCTTGCTCATTTCCCTTTAAATTTGCACCTCCTGAGTATATATTTCTGAATATTGCACTTCGAGGTTTGTAAAGTCTAGCCGTGAGCACAGACCTTGCTGTGTAAGGACAGGATGATATTGATCAGCTTGTAGCTAGTATGAGGATAGTGAAAAAGAATGGAGCAATTGCTCTGGTTTCAGTTTCCCAGGAGTTTAAAAATTTCCTTCTGGGTGAATCAGTGGGCAAGTTCATGAGCAAGGCTTGAGTAACCCCAAATTTACCCAGCTGGTACACCTGGGGCAGTCACACAATGAGCCTGGCACTGAATATTTGGCAGCAGTTATTTTCACTGGGCTAAAATGTACAGTGATTAAACTCAGAAAGGCTTACCTCCAGCTCTCAAATGTAAGGCAATGCAGAATATGTGTGTAGCATTCCATAAATCACCTTATTTGGCCTAGAGAACAAGGAATGGAGGGGAGAGCAGGAATTACATGCAGAAGAAGGAGATAATAAAGTCTGTTCTAGGCACTCCATGGCATTCTGTCTTTTTAGGTTTAAGGAAGGGGTCAAAGGCAGAGGACTTGTTGGATTTGTGTCTTGGATCACATTGCTTCGTCTCAACTGTATACAGTTTTATTTTTTCACCCTCAGCTTGGAGATTCCTTTCTTTATTTGCTTATATTAGATATACTAATTTCCATGCCCCATCTCCTTTCTGTCATTAAAGTCTCATTTTGTTGGAGCACATCCTTTAGTAGTTTTCTGAGAAAAGGTGAATGGCAAGTAACTTTTAAGACCCTGAATGTCAGAAAATGAGTTTATTCTGCCCCAGGCTTGATGGAATCACATTGGATATAGGGTTCTGTTTGTTTTCCTAGTACTTACAAGGTACTGTTGTCTTCTTGATTTTAGTGCTGAGAAGAGGGGAATTCTGAATCCTGATCTATTTTAAGTGGCTTGCCCTACCTGCAGGCAGAACTTTTGCCTGAAATTTCGACATTACATTCTTTAATATGATCCCTATTTCATGCCCTGTGCTATAAAATTAAAAGATTGTTACTCTGAATCTTAGTTTGTTCTTGGAAATATTTCTTGATTGATTTTTTTTTGTTTCTACGACTCTTTCTGGAACTTTTATTATTTAAATTTTATATACTCAGTTGGATTTTCCAATATTTTTTAACTTTGTATTTCCTATCTATTTATAATAATTTTGACATTGTTTCTGCTTCCCAGAGGATTTCATCAACTTTATCTTTTATCTTCTGTATTGAGTTTTTATTTTATTATTTCTTTTTTTTTTTAAATAACAATGCTAGGGATGGAACTGAAGATCTCATGCATGCTAGGCTAGTGATCCATCCCAACCACACCCCCCAGCCCATGAGCTTTTAATTTTATTTTAACATGTTTTTGATAGCCAAAATTTCTCTGTATTCTTTAAACACCCTTCTTACCAGGCTTTTTTTTTCTTATTTAATAAAGGCAATACCTAGTTTCTGAAGATATGAAAAGTAGAGCCATCTTTGAAGTGTAGATTTTTCTGTATTCTCTCTACCACCTTATTTGTTTGTTTTCTCTCTCTCTGTCTCCCACGATAGAGGCTTCCTAAAGACATCAGTTGACTTTTGACTATCTGTTCTATGAAGAATAATGGGCATGAGGCCATAGTTTAAAGTCATATCGATGTTAATGTTTCTAGACTATCTGATGGACAACTGGTTTGGTTTTCCTTGATGTCAGTATCCTAAGAGAATACCAGTCAGGTCGCCAAGAGAACATTCTCCCCATTTCCTGGCCAGGCCAAAGTTATGTTTGGAGCAACAGGAAGAAGATCTGGATGAAGAGTTCCCCCTTTTAGGATCCGGCACACATACAGTTCTTCATCCTGTTTTTCTTCATTACAACAACCACATTCTCATTCTTGCCTGATATTTCTCAGTCCACAGGCTCTCTCTACTTCATAGCAACCACAGGAAAGATTCATAAGCATTAAAAGGATAGTGAAACGCAGTTGATGAGGATGGGCGTCTAAGATTGCCAGTGTCTCCCAGCTTCTCAGCCCTTCTGACATTCACTATCCTGACTTGTCCCCCAGCCTCAGAGGCTCTAGAAGAGGCCACTGACTGAGACCTTAACAACTCTAATAGGACACAACCTTCCTCACTGCAAGCTTTAGTTTAGCTTTCTTGGGTCATCTAAATCAGTTACCAGTGGTCCATCCCTTGACCAGCTTCCAAAATGGTGTCTTTACTGTCTCCCACTATGTTTTTGTTTAGCCTCTTTGATGTTTATATCTTATTCTAAATGCATCATTGTAATTTTAGTGGGATTTTTGAAAGAAAGAAAAATGAATGTGTCTATCCAGTCCCTCATGGATGGATATAGTTATATGTGTATATAACAGCATCAGTCATCGATATTTTAAATTAAGTCTACGAGTAGAATATTTTAATATCAAAATCCGGAGTTGTGGTTTCTTTTAACAAATAAGGGGAATCACTAACATAAGTGATATCATACTGACTCATATCAATAGTTAATTGTGCTTTTTAATCAATCCTCCCCACCTCACATTTGTCTTATGACAATTCTTTTAATTTCTGGTGCATTGTTGGCCTCTGCAAGGTTTATGACTTTGAAGCTTTAGATGGTGGCTGGAACACTGTGTGGGGGATGATATGGTGACTGAATACAGCTGATTTTTATTTTCAGAATAAAAATTATTAGGGAGGGGACATGGAAAGTGGATCACAAAAATTTTGTAATCATGCCTTGGGCTTAGCTCATTGATAGGGTGCTTGTCTAGGGTGCACCAGGCACTGGATTCAATCCCTAGAACCTTTGGGGGAAAATTAGTTAAAACTGTCTTACTCTTTCTCTCCTTTCGAGGAGTAAGTTTCCTTCATCAGAAATCTGACATTAAAATAAGATTAAGCAATACGGGTGTGTGAGTCACTCAAATAAGAAAATTACTCTTGGGAGCGCCCGCCACCACCGTGGTCGGCGCGTGCTCAGCTGTCCCCGCTCAGGGACCCGGAGCCTCCAACTAACTCCGCCCGCCGGCGCCGGCTTCCGTCCTGCACCGAGCCCGCGGTCGCGCAGAAGGCGTCTATCGCTGAAATGCATTTAAAAAAAAAACAACCTTCCAGCTGAGAGG
>NW_025999894.1:4587161-4598579 GCF_001458135.2 Marmota marmota marmota | reverse complement strand
AAGGGAAATTGCATGGAAATGGAAGGAGACCCTCAGGGTTATACAAAAGAACATACAAGAGGAAATGAGGGGAAAGGGAAAAATAATACAAGGGGGAGAAATGAAGGTCAGTAGAGGGGGTAGAGAGAGAAGAGGGGAGGGGAGGGGAGGGGGGGATAGTAGAGGATAGGAAAGGTAGCAGAACACGACAGTCACTAGTATGGCAATATGTAAATCAATGGATGTGTAAGTGATGTGATTCTGCAATCTGTATATGGGCTAAAAATGGGAGTTCATAACCCACTTGAAGCAAAGTGTGAAAGATGATATATCAAGAACTATGTAATGTTTTGAACAACCAACAATAAAAAAAAGAAAAAATAAATAAAATTCCTATCTTTGGTTGAAATCTTAAAAAAAAAAAAAAAAGAAAATTACTCTTAACTGTCATGGGGCAGAGACTCATGTGTAGATTTATTTTCATTTTTCACTTTGTAGTACTTATATGTGTTCTTCTTATCTGACACTTGCCATATGTCACCCTGTTTTAAAAACACAAATGTTCCAGATTTCTCCTAGTAGGCTTTAAGCTCAACAATGGCAGACATTATGGTTCATTTGTTGATATGTCCCAAGGACACAGAACATAGCAGATACTAATACCTTTGTGAAATGAATCAATGTGTATATAAAACTCTCAGAATATATACATTCAATACTCTAGATGAGAATTTCCTAAAGAATGTTCATTGGAAGATAAGTTTTGTATAATGTTAATCGTTTTGTAAAAAGAGAATGGTTGCCTGATCATTACAAAGTTGGGAGACGTATGGCTGACCAAAGTTAAATTACTTTCTTTACTGCCAGTGTTTCTATGTCTTCAGTAATTTATCAATTAATTAATAATATTTTTATGTATTTCCCATTTGCTAGTAATTATACTGGATGCTTCAATGATAAAACAATATCTGCCCAGATCCTGCTATTATGAGACCTAAAGTCTAGCAATATGCAAACAAGAGAGAAACCAATGGCCCATTTCCCTTCAGCTTTATTTGAACAATGAGCCTCTTTTTGAGGAACATCTCATGGTACTAGTATTTCATGGGACACCCTTTGGGAAACCTGGCTCTAGTCATAAAAATAACTATTTTAATTCAGAAACTAGTCAGGAATTTTTATGTGCAATTAGTTCCAGGCTCCATAATAAATGTGGACTAATAGATTATAAATGCTACCAGATAGGCTACTCCAAACCTAACTCCATTAAAAAAAAAAAGTGGTGGAAAAACTAGCTCCCCATGGAGATATAAATCAACTCCAAGGGAAACTAATGACTTCACTTACCCTTCAACTTTCCAAGCCAGCCTCACAAGGTGAAGCACATTATAATCAATACAGAATGTTGCCCAATCAGAACCCAGACTCTTAATGGTGTCATGCAGGAAATGGCACGTTTCTGAAAATCAGGATGATGCTGTGGAAGATGTTGCCCTACCTTCCTGGGGAGTTGCATCTTATGGCAAGACTCATCATGACAGATGTTTTTCACATACCAATCAACCTGTATTACCCAATCACAAAACCCTCAAACTCACAAAGTATATTTTGGAGGAAGGCCAAATTCTATTAATTAACTTTTATCTCTGTCTTGCTCTTTTTCTTTCTCTCTCACACACACTTGCCTTTTTTTTTCTAATGCAATAAAGTTTCAGTGAACCTCAGGAATCTAATGTTTATTTTAATTAGCAATAAGTTTTTGAACAGGAAAACTCATGGAAGCATATTACCACATTGGACTCCGGTCCTACAAGATAAAATGCTAAAATGTCATCCATGACTTTCACTATTTTTATTTATATTTCATGATTTTGACATTTTCTTTTTGTTTAAAATTTTGTCAATTAGAGTTAAACCATAAAATCAGGACCCATTCAACTTTATGGATCCCATTGGTAATGTGATTAACAGGTTCCTAATTAAATTGAGAGATATTATCCCCAAACTTTTTGAGTATCATCCAACAGTGCATCAATAAATCTTCAGACAACTCTACCTAGATTTTAGCAATTCCTCATACACTGAAAAAGTGGAGGATCTCACAAAGTAAAAGACATGATAGTTCTTGTCCATTTTAATAGAAGCAAGATGGAGAAAACACACCGCTAAATAACCTTAGCAAGTCTTATGCACCAGGTGGCATTGGAGAGGAAGGGCAATGCAAAATTAGATTACTTTGCTTTCATTATTCACTTTTGTGCATTCAATTTAAAAAGCAGTATGTATACATACTGGAGTTCTACTCAGTCATAAAGAAGAATGAAACCATGTCATTTGCTGCTACATAGCTGGAACTGGAGAATATCATGCTAAACAAAATAAACTAGACTCAGAAAATAGGGATTGAATGTTTACTTTATGTGCAGAAGTTAGAGAGAAAAAAAGAATAAAAAATGGCATCTCATGAAAATAGAAGGGAAATTGGCAGAGTAGAAACAGGTGACCAAGGGGAAGAACGGGATGAATTGACCAAATGGTGCTCTGTGCATGTATCAATAGATCACAGCACATTCTATCTTTATGACTATAATACATCAGATAAATTGAATGAATAAAAGGAAGATCAATAGAATAGAGGAACAGGGTCAGAAAGAGGGAAGGAGTTGGTACTGGGGATTGAGACAGAGAAAACTCATACATATTTATAAATATGTCCAAATGAACCCCACTGTTATGTATAACTATACTGTACTAGCAAATAAATTAAGAAATTAAAGTACAAAAAGTGGAAACCAATCATTTTTGTTGAATGTGAACCATAGAGCTGAGGTGAAAACTACCCAATGTTTATTTTAGAGCTTATGGGAAACTAATAACAATGGCCTTCAATAAGTAACAGATATGTACTGGTGCCAATATGTGTCAAATAGTTCACGTTCACATTTTGCTGATCTTGGCAATGGCCTGAAACGTAGCTGTTTTCATTGCCATTGTGTTAATGGGCAAAGCAAGACTCCAAAGTATTCAGGTGAGTTGCTCAATATCTAGCTGAGTGGAGAACTTGGATTGAAGCTCGGCTCAGTCCAACCCCAACACCTTGGCTCCTTCCTCCATGCCAACCCCTCTCGCTGGCCCCAAGACATAACCACATTCACATCTTTGCTGATCGGATTGATATGGCACTTTGTTCAAGTCCCTGAAACCAATTGCAAGGGGTTTATGCTAAGAGTTCAAGAGTCACCTCTTAGTTGATATCTTTTAAGCTAAAAAATATGCTTGAAAACCATTAGCAAGTGCTCACAGTGGCTTGGGAGAGTAAACTTTCCTTGGCACAAAGGGGAAGCTCACAAATCTAAACCTGTGATCATAGCTGGAAGCAACACCCCAGTTTCTGGGAAGGCTGCCACCAAACTCTACCCCAGAACCAGGGTCCAGTTGCTAAGAAAGACAGCACCTGATTATGACAATGTTATTTTCATGCATAGCTGTGCGGGCCTGACAAAGCCATCTCATCACGTGAGGAGTCACTTGCAGGGACCTGTCTGGGAATCAGTTGCTGGGAGCTGGTAACCAGCCTGGACAGGTTGAGCCAGGAGGTGGATTCAAGAAGCAATTAAACACACACATTTGTACGCATGTGCTCCAGTGTGTGCTAGCAGACACACACATACCACCAACAACAACCCACTCAAACACCTGTAGCTTCATTTGCAATTAATAAATTAATTAAAATGTTCTCATGGGAAAATGCCTTAGTGAAACCATGGGTTTATTGTAATGAAACTCAGTGCCAGGACCTGCAGTATAATACTGATCATACCAAGAAGTGAATTATTGGTTGGTTGTTTTACATATGCAGAGCAGAGTGGTACATTTGACATCTCTGTTTCCCCTCCTTCTTTGTGTCCTCTGGTTGACTAATGTCTGCTGAGGATGTTGCCCAAACTTAATTAAAGAAGAGAGAAAGTGAAAGAGAGAGTCCAATAGCAAAAGCCATATTAGTGACAGCCATCCTCATATCATAACCCTTTCTCCCTTGGAGTCCAATCTGAGATCAAAGTTCACCTTGGAAGGCGTGGGCTTCACGAAATTTTAAAAGCAATAGTTAAGTAATAAATATCAAAAAGTTCACACTATGCCCATAATTATATAGTTTTTCACTTAAAAAATTATTATCTGTGCAAATGATAGAGTCAGGCAGTAGAAGGTGGGCATAAGCATATATGAAGAGTCACATTCATGTAATTGTACTTACTAATTATGATACACAGAATTATCAATCAAAATACAATTTGAGACCACCTTCCCATGTCTTATTGGTCTTATTAGAATTATTAAATACCCTGAATATTAGTTCCTTTCTGATCGTTTCATTCATTCATTCCCTTATTTACACATTTAATTTTTAGCAAATATTCAGTTCCTCACTCTTACACTGTTAGTGGTATTATACATTGATTCAACCACCATGGAAATCTGTGTGGAGGTTCCTCAAATGACTAAGCATGGAATCATTACATGACCAAGCCATACCACTCTTCATTATGTACCCCAAAGAATGAAAATCATCATACTTCAGCAACACATACATACCCATGTTTATAGTAGCACAGTTCACAACAGCCAAACTGTAGAACTAGCCTAGGTGTCCATCAATGGATGAATAGATAAAGAAAATGAGGTATATATGCACAATGGAGTTTTATTTAAACATAAAGAAAAATAAAATTATGTTATTTGCAGGAAAATGCATGGAACTGGAGACCATTATGCTAAGCGAAATAATTCAAACTCAGAAGATCAGGAGTCGTATGTTTCTCTCATATGCAAAACCTTGGGACAAAAAAGGGGGGAAAAATTGGAACCGATGTCATGAAAGTCAAAGAACATCAGTAGAGGAAAGAGACCAAAGAATGGGGATCAGGAGGGAAGGCGAGGTCTGGGGAGTGACATTGACCAAATTACATTGTCATATTGTATGCATGTTTGAATAAATAGCAACAAATTCCATCATCATGTATAACTGTAATGCACCAATATGGAAAGGAAAAAAAAAATCCAGTTCCTTTTAAGTTTTCATAAACTCATCCAGGAGCTTATAGTCTCAAATGAGGTTTTCAATCTCTGCACTAGTGACATTTTAGGTTGGATCCCCTTTCAGGGCAGAAGGGGTTAGCCTGTGTTTTGTAGGATGTTTATCCCTGTCCCTGACTACTACCAGCAGCATACCCTTGCTCCTCCTTAGATGTGACACCCGAAAATATGTTTCTGGACATTGTTAAACATCCCTTGAGGAGGCAAAATCACTCCTAGCTGTGAACCACAGGCCTTGAGTATTTGGTTCCTGTTTCTGCATCTTTGAAGGTCCATGTCTATGTTCCTTCTCAACTATTCTCTGAACATACAACCTTGTCTCTTGCTACAGGAATGAAAAAAAATGAGGCCTCTCACTCCATGCTCTTCTCTTTTCAAATATAGTGAGTCCTTTACTGGGATGATAGATCATTGTCCTTTACAGTCACTGAAGCTGACACTATGAACTTTCAAATTCATAATATCACATGATCCTGCTGTGAGTACTTAAGTCTCCTATGCAGAGAAAGGAGTCTGAAAAAAGAAAATGAAAGAAGTCCTGATGGAAGAGTCGTAGACAGAAGTAGGCTCTTAGTTTCCATCATAACCTGTCTACTTAGCCAGCTCTATACTATTTAAGCTCCCTATTTCTTAGTTTTCTATTCTACAAAATGAAAATAATATTACCTACTGTGTGGGACTGTTGTGAAGGTTATATGCTATCGTGCTGTGATAGACAGAAAAGGAGTGCACAGCTGAACTTCCTTCCATCCCTTCATCTGCATTACTATGACCTAGACGAATGCGGCCATTTTTTTTTTTTTTTTTTGGAAAACCATGTAGATACTTTTGAGTTTTCTTACCTAGACATTTTTACCATTTGTAAAATGTGGAGTGCAATTTCTAGTGTAAGCTTTCATCAGAGACTCAGGCCTGTCTCTGGAAATATTGAGTGATGGTATGTTGTTGATCAGGGCCCATGAATCAGAGCTGACTTACCCTGAGTTTCTCAATCCAGCGTGTGTGCCTGGTGGAGTGTTGGGATGAGGTTCACCCTGTGGTCTGTGGAATCAGGTGTCTTGATTATTCTATTTAATAACTATAGGCAGCCCTGGAGGGACTGCGAGTCTAAATATTTGGGAATATTTACTATTTTGGAAAAACCAGATTAAAAAAACAGAGCTGTAAAATCCTTCACTGTGCAACACCATCTGTCTCTTAAGGAGTCCAACCTAAAGCAGTAAGTCAGAGTTAAGATATTGTTGACCAAAGACACCCTCATCAGGTGTCTGAAATGCAGTCTTCTTGAACTCTTCAGTGGATTTTGTGAAAGTACGAAATTATCCAAGAAAATGACGGAGCCTTTGGAACCTCACACCATGAAAAGACACTTACAATGAAGAACAACAAAACATCCTGTCATCTGGCCTCAGAATAGCATTGTGACTGGTACAGTAGCTACAGTGGATTTTTTGTTAGGAAACAGGGTCTTTGTGCCTCATCAGAAGAGCCTCAAATTTTAATAGATGCCCTCGGAGCATATCTAATATTTTGTGTTGTTCTATTTTTAGGCTTTGAAAAGTTGGTTTTGTGCATTTAATTTCTCCCACAGATTTTCCATTGGTTCTGCTCATGACTTTTACCCTTTCTTCCTTACTTCACTGTAAATTTATTTTTATTTTCACTTGTGTGATGAAATAAAGAGCAGTGGAAGGGGAAGTGGAAGAGCAGAAGAATTTACTTGCTTACCAGCAAAGGTTTAGATGCTTTAAAGACATTAGCTCATTTAAATTAAATAGCCTGGGAAGCAAAACATTTTTATATCCATTTTAAAAAATTAAAGAAGAAACTGAGATCTGAAGAAATTAACTTTGCAAAAGTTGCAGGTGTTGACCACTAGAGTGGACAGTCGAGGGTAGGTGATAAAGCCTTTGTATTGGCACTGTCCCATATCACCTACCTAATGTGCCCCTGACACATCTTCCAGGACTTCTTCCTCAAAGATGTTCCATCAGACTGGAGATTGAGGGGTCTCTATGGTATTTCGAGTTTACCTCCTGGCTGATTCTCGGGGAGCCTGCTCTGATTTCTGAGACACGGTATTCAGAGTCAAGGCTGCTGCCCAGTATGCTGCAAATCTTGTTCTCCATGGGGGCAGGACATAGCAATGGATTGGCAATGATTCTCTTTATTCCTCTGGCTGTCTGGACAACAGCTAGCTCAGAAGCAGTGACAAATGAGAATTTCCAATGTTCATGGCTTATTGAAGAACAAGACTGTGCTGAGTGTTTTGCTGCTTTTTCCAAACCCACAGTAACCCTGAGATCAGTTATTCTCATCATGCAAAGCAGGGCACTACAGACTAGACAAGAGACTAACAGGCCAAAGTAACTCCACTGAGATCCTACAGTAGAGCTGAGAGTCAAATCCAACTGATCCTGGACAGCTGCACTACCTAGAGAATTGACCTGAGATGCAGTTCTATTCTTTCCTTCCATCTGCCTTAGCCCTGGATTTAATTTTCAGTAAGTTGGAGCACAGAGGCCAAGAAAACACCCTGAGCTCAGCACCACTGCTGTTTATGCAAGTGTAAGATGTGCCCAGGGCAATAGTTAGCTGGAGGCAGTTCTGTCCAGCTCAGATAAGAGAACAATTCGAAGAAAGGAGCTGCCAGCTCTCAAGGAGAGCCCAATTTCTGGCTCTTACATTCCTTGATGTTTATGTGAATTTAGGAGGCCAGGTTTTAATTTGACACTATCTATCTTTGGGAAATCTAATTAGCAAGTCATAGGGTTTCTGTCTACCAATCCTCCCAGATAGCAAATATGTGTATGGTAAACACAGGGAAGAAGACAGCAGGACCTGAGTCTCAGAGCTTACATACAGGTCCTGGGGCAAGGGCTCTGACTCAACCAGATGACTCAGTGTACAGGCAGAGAACACACCGTCCAGGACAGTCTTCATCTACACCAGATCTAGAGACCCAAGATGCAGAAGAAGCCCTCCAGAAAAGAAAACAAGCAATGTTTGAATATCGTCAGTATAACTGGGCTCAGTTGTCACCTCTATCAAAGATCTTGGAGACTGAGAGAGCCTATTTCCCATCCATGGTGACTGCTGACCCAACCGTCAGGCTCAGCAGTTGTCCCGTACTGTTCTGAGTCTTACTTCAATGCAAGGATTGCTCCAAATAGGAATGATATAGCTGGCTTATCTCAGGCAAAGCCAGGTGTGCGATGGGGATGCACCACCCCTTTTAGACACGCAAATGACTTCATATCTGTGAATCTCTGTTTCCTCATCCAAAAATGTGTGATCCAAAGGTATGTTTCTCACTGTTCAGTAACCCCGTACAAGCAAGGCATTTGGCACAGAGTACACATTCATCCAACACCATTCGTATTGATCAATAACAATGACTGAGCAAATACTAATTATAGAATTAGCAGCTATGGTTTGCTGTTTATATCACAGAACAAATGTACATCATTTTTATTCTTTACAAAAAAAAAAACCCACAAAATGTGGTTGAAGACATGTTCATATTTGAATCTTCTTTGTTTGCTTGTCTGTTTTTATAGGGGGATCTCTCAGAGCATTTTAAAGTGTAATGTCCTAAGAAGAATGTAAAAACTAAGAAGCGAATCACAGAAATATGCCTGAATGAATATAAGATAGTTTTATCGAGAAAATCGCCACTCAAAAAAAAAGCAAACAACAAAAACCCATAAACAAACAAACAAAAAAACTTACCTTAAATGAAAAAGCTTTCCTATTATAGGCTACCCTGTTAACTACTTATTTTGAAATGTGATTAGAAATTTATGAGGTTTAAGTAAATCAATGTTAGCTTTTGAGGTATAGAGAGATGAACTAAGAGAATGAGTGTTTCAATAAAACAAGATAAAAATGATATCCTTGTGAATTATCATCAGTTTAAAAAGGAAGTCTGAGATGACTACACATGGACATCTACAGGACACGCTGAACAAAACCAGTGGTCATTATGCAATCGAAATGGGGACGTGTGTCTTGGGACATAACTTCCAGTAAAGCTCCATCCATCAATGCCTAAAGGACAGAGTCGCAAATACTTAGGTGAAAATCACATCCTTTCAAAAAATGTGGTCAGTGACTCAAGTTGTTTCTTTAAAACTCTGGCTGTTCAAGGTTTTGAAAGAAAATGGTTTTGTGAAAAATGAGTGGAAAACACAGTGTTTCTAAGTTAGTCTTATTTAATCTCATGTGGGGCTATAAATATGTTACCAAGCTAATAAGTAGAGAGAAGTTGCCTTTATTTGTAAAAGCCTGTGATTTTTGTCTGGAAAAAAAAAACAACAACTTTCTCTTTTGCAGAACATTTATTAATATGTTTTTTTGGAGTTTTTAAATTTTGAATATTTCAGAGAGCATGTGAATATGCTAAATGTTCCTGTGGAATATAAACATTCACCAGCTAGTCGGTGCCATCTTGTAGAAACTTACCAAATGGTAGGAAGATGTGGCACATTTTTTTAAAAAAGGAATTCTATAGGGTCGGAAGTGACAAAGCCATGGGACCATAGGAGAAAAGTTATAAGTAAACTATTTTAGGAATTCGCTGGGAGACATTTCAAAATAAACCACAAGTATGAGCACTAATACTTTCTGTTTTCTCTTTTGTTTTGTTTTTGTCTGTTTCTTTGGTTGTTTGAGGTTTGAGGTTTGGTAAGGAGAGAAGAGAGGGGTGACTTAAACATATCTGTGTCACACTGACTTTGACAGAGACGTCCACTGAGTTAGATTCAGATTTAAGTGCATCCCATAAACATCCCAAATTCCCCTAATCAACATATGATGGCTTATTGGTTATTTATTATCACTCCCAGGGCATCGTATTCTCCTGATAATGCATTAATTATTCTTGGGTGATACACAAAACAATACTAAATAAAAGAAACAGAAATCTCAATATATATCTTCAAAATCGGGAATAAAGATAGAAGATAGTCCTTAGGCCAATAACAAAATTGTTCTAGGTTATGTTATCATGCAATTGATAACTCGTTCATATGATCTCGGTACATCTTTTGGTATTTCAGCATCCCGAGAAATGGTGTTTGTGGTCCAGATTGCAATCTATGCTTCAGCAAAAGAATCCCATCTTCTGTAGCTCCTGAAAAATTACCTCGCCCCTCTGAATTTTCTCAGATATTTGCACTTGATAAAACTTTGACTCCTTTTGATCCACAATAGGGGTATTTCCCCCATTAAATTAAGTTTTATGTCTTATAAATCCTGCTTGATTATTTAAATACTTCCTTCTGAAACACCAGAGTACAAACACATCCTTAGCAGAGCCATTCTATTATCATATTATCTAAGACAACACCAGGAAAATTTGGCCAATGGGGTTAGAGTTTATCATAGTGTACAGTTATGTGTCTTCCAAAGTTTTATAAAAGATCATTCAAACTATTGTCTGTGTCTCTAGGTAAGAGAATACTAACATAATTACATCTTGCTTGAAAAGCGAAGTGGCATTAGCACTCTTAGGTTAGTCCTTAATGCTTATTGAAGTGATTGTGACTCTGCAAAAGCATACTCAAAGCCCAATTCAAGCATGAGCTAGTGCACAATTCTAAGCCCCAAGCCACACTAGGAGTGAAGAAATGGTTTCTTACAAGATGCCTTGTTTGAATTCTCTTCCCTAACCCACCTGTTCTTTGGAGTAACAACTCTGTCAAGATTCCTGACTATATCAAGCTTTCTTACCTTCACCTGTAGCTAACCTCAGAGATAGAATTTCATTTCCCTCTCTTGGCTTCGAATTCTCATGATGGATCAAGGCTATAATGGATTTACAATTGTCTTTTTTTTTTTGAAGCATTATTGTTTTCATTGGATGCAAAGAGATGTATTTTCTTTTCTCCCAAGCAAATATACGACATCTGGCCATTTTCTCCCTGTCGAAAAGGCGTTCTGCCATGGCTAAGCCATGGCCGCACAGTTGTTAAACAGCAGGGATTATCATGCAGGACAGTATTAAGTGGTATTTAACAGCAAGACCAAAGTTCTCTGTCAAATGCCTGACTTAGGGCTCCTTGATTGTTAGCATCCCAGCCTGGAGACCTTTTGCACAGAACCATTTTTCATTCTGACAACAGACTACTGTGGCCATCCAGGAGTGCTTTGCCGAAGCTGACAGCCAAGTATTTCTGAGGCAGAAATATTGCCACGGAGTAGGGGATCGAGGTGGAGGGGAGGCATTTCTATCCCCTTTCTCTCCAAGTGCAATGGCATTCCAAGCAGTAGGTGTCCCAAGTCAATGACTGGTTAATCTATTCAGTATGATCCCCTGTCTAGTCAAAACAATAGAGGGGTAGA